>NC_052477.1:30952206-31084183 GCF_009730915.1 Dioscorea cayenensis subsp. rotundata
TCAATCTATTCAATTAGGAACAAATCCAAACATCATCTTCTCATCCAAATCCACAAATCAACAAATCAAAATCTCAACAAAAACAAGCTCAAACCCTAAAATTCAATGGATTGAATAAAAAGAACAGCATCAAATGGATCTCTTGGATCAGAAGCTCTTTAACTTAAAATGATGGAGAAAACTAAAATTAGGGATTTTGATTAAAAGGTTATAGTCTCTGAAGCGATAAATTGACTAAATAAATAAATAAATAAATGAAAATTTTCTTCATCTTCTCAGGGCTCAGACAATGGTTGATGGCGTTTTGCCTCGGGATCCGTCTTAGTTTTGGACACCAGAGGCAAACGAACGGTGATGGATATAAAGCGGAGGGAGATCCTATGGTAGTTATTCATTCCGCGCTGCTGTTTGACTTGGCGTTTTCGGTCAACAAAAGGCGAGTTGACTTTTGGACTGGTCGATGACTGCAGCCTTTCTAAGGACCTTGTAAACACCTGAAAGTGTTCAAAGAGCCCAAAGACTAGTTTTATATGTGATGTGATATACTTTCTTGATTGATGGATCTTTTGGTTTGCATGATCTTTTGTCAACATGTGTAAAAGTTTCTTTTAGTGGTTCTAACGTAGCAAAGTAATTATTTTGGTAAATTATAAATAGTGGTAATATTGTCAAAACATTTTTCTACCGTACTCAAACACCAAATGAATCAAAGAGTCTATGAACCTCTTTGGTTTTCAACATCGAGGTGGGTGCACTAAGAGCTGTAATGCTAGGATCAAACTGAGTAACTATTCCTCTTTGTTTCTCACATTGTGCTATAATGAACCGACCCTTATCTCTGACACTAGCCATTTTCTAAGTGTCATTTTATACTTTTTAATACTTATATCTTTTTGTCAAAACTATTATTTATCTTTATTTAGAACGTAAAGTTTATACCATAATTCTAATTTTTATAATAAAAATGTGATTTATTATTTCTTTAGAAATAAATAAATAATATTGAGTGTCACTGCACTTTTCAATGCTGTCAAAGTACTATTCATTTTGTTAGAACGTAACGTTTAGTTTTAATTCTAATTTTTGTAATAAAAGGTGTGATTTATCATTTTGTAGAAATAAATAAATAATATTGTAATAATATTATAATTATTGAACATCCTGATAAAACTCCCATGTTATTGTAAACATATAGGACACTAGATAGTTGGGCCCTAAATTGAATATAGTCGATTTCATTTTGGACCTTGAGGCTTGGGCTTGAGGCTTGGGCTTGGAAGATCGTACTATAAATGCTACTTAACAAGCAACAAAATTAACCTCAATACTTAAAATTAAATATAAACAAGGTAAGATTATTATATAAATATAAAAATTATTATTTATAATTATTTATATAATAATATACTAATAGTGTTTTAATTATTCAGCTTTGAAGAAGAGTAACTTGAGTTTTGAATCCATGACAAAAACAACACTATAATTCACATAACTTATTCAAGTTTTCTTCTTTCTATAATTCCACATCCTCCCTTTTTCTTTAGTAAAACTTCATTACTTTCTTTTAATGGAACACATAAAGGAGTTAATAAAAAAGTAACATTTTCCAAAACACATGTGCATGATATTTGTTTAAGTTTGAATCAATTAATGAATTGTTTTTGGTCTAGGTTAGACTCACTTGTTAGTTGTTTCATGGATGGCTAGTCAAAACCATGACTTCTCAACTTGGAAGCCATTGGTAGTGGTCCTCCAACATTGAAACATTGATTTTTTATTTTTATTTTTATTTTGGAGAAACATTGATGTTCTTTGATACTACATATTTCAATACAAGAAAAGTCATACTCCCATGCATTTCTTACCTAATAATCATTTTTAAATTTGATTTATATTTAATTATTTGATAATGATGTTTGTCTTGCTATAAATGCATAATTATTATCCAAAAATTTTTAAGCCACAAAAACACGAAGGTAGCATCCTTAACAATTAAGAGTGAAAAAATTCTAGGCGTTGTCTTATCAATTACCAAACAAATTCTTTTCTAACTTTGATTCAATGTATCAATTAAAGATAACAAAAACACTGTTTTATTTTTAAAAAAAAAGAAAAACAAAATTCTTTCAAGTCAAACCGTCCTTTTGGAATATAATTAAACGTGATACATGTTACTTTCGGAAAAAATCCAATACATGAAAATGACAATTTTTTTAACTAAAATATAATCGAATATGAATGCTAAGATGTATACATGCACAATAATAATGATAAATAAGATTGGAATATTAAAGCATAAACAATTTAGGTCGGAATTTCACATCCAATCATAATCTTGTTTATACACTCAATCAACACGCTCATTTATTTCATTTATTTATTTATATTTTACCTGAGTTTCTAAGATGACTTAAAAAATTTAACAAATAAGATATTTTCTATGCACTGGTTGGTAAAAGGTTCAATTGTCCAAGATTCTTTTTTTTTAATAATATTTTTCAAGACTATAAATGACCTCAAACATTGAAGAAAGTTCATTGAAATTTAACTAATATAATAAACACAATTTCATACCAAATAAATAAATATATAAATGACTTAATTAGATGAAGATGCCTTATGTTTCGCTGTGATTGGGCTTTGAAAAGTCAAAATAAAAGGAAAATAATTAATAAAAAAACTATATAAAATTTTTCTTTGATGATAAATAAACTATTTCAAATTAAAATGATAAATGTATTTTTAGTCACTAGTCATTATAAAGCCGCCAATTCAGGATAATTCCAAGCATATACTACAAAATCCTTCCAATTTTTCATGAAATCTTTGAAATAAAAAAATAATAATTAATTAGGTCCTTCACTATCAATACTATGACTAATAACAGAGATGGTGATATTTAGGTTGCTTGTGAGGTTGTTTCCGTAGATAGTGATAGATTGATTATACAATATGAATGTACGCGTCTGAGAGTTCTAAGAATGAACTGTGGGTGGTCCTTATATCCACGTATATACAAGCTCTATAAACAACAAAGAAGACATATACACACCCAGTCATCCTAATGACTAGTTGCTTATCTTGAATAATAGTAATAATAAAAATAACATTGATGGGGATACAAAATCATCATGTTTTTAATTTTTCCTTTTCTTTTCTTGATTAAAAATCTCACTAATACATTATTACATGTTTTTTCTAGTATAATTTTTTAGATTAGAAAGAGACCCTTTTACATTATTTCTCAATGATTTTTTTTTACAATAAATTATATTTGACTAGTGGGAAATGAAAGTTTGTTTTATATATATATATATATATATATATATATATAAATGATAAATTATCTTATGAAACTTGTAATTTAATCTTTTCAATTTAGACAATACAAAAAAAAAGGTATAAAATAAAAAAAAAATTAAATACGTGCATTGTTGTTAAAAGTAATTTATCATATTTAAATATTCTTAATAATATCATTTCATTTGTTATACTATAAGTGTTTAAAACTTTAAATTTTTGCCGACATCTTTTTTATAAAAAAAATTATCAATACTAAATGCCATTTATTCCACAGCATGTATCATGAGTAACTTTTTTGCAATCATTTCTAATTGACTACTTAAGCAAAATTAAATAACACTTTATTGACTAGTTTAACAAAATTGTGGCCATTTACTTTAATATGCTTCCCCATTTAATGCTCACTGATATATAATATAGTAAGAGAGATAACCTCAATATAACAAGAATAAAATCTTGAATTTGTGTTCCGAAATAATATAATAAATATTTATCAAAAGAGCCACCCTATTTATAAAATAATACAAATATATATATATATATAAATATTTGGATTTTTTTTCATTTATATGCTTTAAAAAATCACTATTAAATATATATATATATATATATATATATATATATATATATATATATATATATATATAATTTACATTTTCTATGGACATCTAATATTGATAAACAATATTTACAAAAATTTGACATTATTTTATTTATTACATCTTAATTTTAAAAATCAACAAAGACAATTTAGAATTTTTATTTTTACTATCATAACAAATTAATATTTATATAATTTATAATATATTTTAATGACACATAAGAAGTAGAAATATATATATGAAAAATTTTAATTTTAAATTATAAATGATATTTATTTTTATTAAGAGGTCATCCCATCTTTAGATGTAAAAAAAACCATATATATATATATATATATATATATATATATATTTTATATAAACTATTTTTTAATTATACACACACAAATATATATATATATATATATATATTATTTATAAAGATATAGAGATTATTTATTTAATAAATAAATAAATAAGACGAGGTCTCATTCTACGAAAGATCGACGATATTGCGAACATTTGCGAGGCAGTGCTCGATAGAGAGAGAGAGAGCTTTGTGTACAAAAGAGAGCCACTCCATCTCCTCCTCTTCCTCTCCCTCTCCCTCATTCATGGAGCTCCTTAGCCCCTCTTTGCCGCCGAATCCGGCCGCCGTACGCTTCGTCGGAACCCCTCCTCGAGTCCCTACCAGAAGCACCTTGAGCTCCCCCGTTGCCTCGCCATCTCCAAGGATCGTAGATGGCCCTGAGAATAGAGTCTACGTTGCTGTCGGGAAATCACCGGAGAAGACCGCCGCCTTGCTGAGATGGACTTTCCGGCGCTTCCGGTGCAAACAAGTGTGGATTGTCCACGTTCACCAACCTTCTTCGACGATCCCCACTCTTTGTTAGTCCCTTCATCCCCCTTCTCTTGTTTTGATCTTGTTAAAATTTCTCTCTTTTTTTTTATTATTGATTTTCCTCATCATCTATGAAATGCATCCATCTTGTTTGTTTTTTTTTTTCCAGTTCATGAATTTGGTTCTTAATTTTTTGGATCCATTGTGCTTTCTGGCAAGCTTGCATATTAGTGTTTTAATTTGTGGAATTTAGACATTTTAATCTAATTTCATGAGTCCTTAATCCGGTTTGAATTTGCTTTTGAATAGTTTGCGTCTCTTTTTATGATTCAAGTGAAAGTCAAAAAGTAATCATATAGCTTTTTCTGCTTGGTTTTGAATATTGTTTGATTATATGATTTTGTAATGGCTGTCTGTGATATACTTCATGCATTTTGATGATGATGTTGATGAATTATATGATTTGCAGTAGGAAGGCTTCCTGTGAGTCAAGCAAATGATGACCTTGTGTCTGCATACCGAAAAGTAGAGAGGGAAGACGCAAAGAAAGCTCTGTTGAGTTATTTAACCATCTGTTACCGAGAACAGGTGCCCTTTGTTCTGAAAATTATTTTTTTCTTTTCTTTAGTTAGAAAGTAGAACTGAATTATCACATGTGTTGCATGAAATTTTTGTGTTCAGACCTTTAACTTGATGTTTGTGAATATGATTGGGTTCATATTGAATATCAGTTATCAGAAGAATGTATGTAATTTCAAAATTTTCCAACTAACCACTGGATATACACATTTAATTTGGTGATGAGATTCGTCATAAATAATTTTTCTTAAATATCTGTTTAATAATTCCATATATATTTTGGATGAGGCTTTGTTGTTGTGTTTGAGGTGTTATTGGTAGAATCTTGTGTTTTAGAACTGATACTATTTGATGATAAATGGTCTTGCTGGGCTGAGTTTTACAGTTACTTGATTATGCAACAGTCTGGTTTTACATTATCCCCTTTTTTGTTCTTTTAAATGAATCTCTGAGGTAAATTGCCCTTGCAGGTTCAAGGAAAGATCATTATGACTGAGGCTGGACAGATTACAGAGGGAATTTTAGACGTGGTGACCAAGCATAAGATTCACAAACTTGTAGTGGGAGAAATACCAGATAGGTGAGTCTTCTATCATAAATCCTGACTCTGGTTTTACCATATGTGCCTCTCCAAGCGTCTATTCTATTGTATTAGAATTACAGATTGTTTCTGTATATGATCTATGGTAGACACTAGGAATTATAGCAAAGTTATGTCAGTGCATTACAAGAAAGGGATGTTAAAACGTTTAACGTACTGTGAATACGATTCGAGTGACTCGTTATGACTTATGAATGTTAATGTTGCTAAACTCTTATTTCTCTGTTTTGTATGCCCATGGTTTTACAATGAGCCTGAATATATTGGAGGGCGATACATTTTCTCATTGTTCTACTTTCCTTGAATATATTCAAAACATCTATCACATCAGTTCTGTTGGTTGATGTTATTCTTGCTCATTCTTTTTTTATGGATCTAAGGATTTATACTTGTAATGGTTTAACCTCAGCTGCTTCAAGGTAAAAGGGAGGTCCAGCTTGACAACTTATATTGCCAAAAAGGCTCCTCCTTTCTGTGAGATCTGGTTTGTAGCCAAAGGAAAGCTTGTCTGGGCAAAGGATGCCAGTGAGTTTGCAAATTCTGAGCTGACTGATTTTAGATCAGATACTTCTGTGATTGGGGATTCGGAAAGATACTCTTTAAGTTCCCTGCAAAGTCCTCTCAGTAAGGCCACTCTTCATGAAGAAGTTAGATGCAATTCTTTAGCCATGCGTGATCTAGCAGAAGAAGCTAGAAACATAGTCCTGAATAAAATACATGATGTGGAAATAGCTGTGTCTCCATCTATTTCCAGTACTGTGGATACTCCAAATCTTTGCGAGTCACGAAATTCAACATCTTTGGCCAGTGCATCTTCCTTTTTTGCTTCCCCTGTGGATGGCAGGTCCATGCCATCATTCAGCATCCAGGTAATTGTGGGGATGATCTCACTCTTGATGGATTACAATTTACAAGAGACACCAAACCAGCATGATCCCATCTATGTTAGGATACAATTATATAAATAGATAGCCAAATAATTTAAAAACTAGCCTAATGTAATATAGATAGATAATATCTCAATTCATCTAATGAGGATTTTCTGAAATCTTTTCCTCTGTTGTTTTTTTTGTAGGAGCCAGATATGGAAGTTTGGCACGAAATTATGGAATATTCAATGATGAACATCGGGCAATCAAAGCAACAGGCATTCACTGAATACAAGAAGTGCAAAGAATTGGAGGCAGAAATGGCCAAAGCTCTTTACAGGGTAATGTTCTAGACTGTTTACAAATAATTGCCTGATCTAGTTCCCATCATCAACTTGGGGAGATTGATTCTTGGCATACCATGTGTCCATCTTCTATATGTTAAAGACCATACCTGAAGGAGAATTCTTACACTAGTTAGCTTCACTCCTTGTGCAGGATAAAACTTTTGAGGCTGCTCTTCACCGGGAAACCAAATTAAGACGAGTCTTTGATGATGAACTAAGTGCTACCAAGAAAAAACAACAATTGCTTGTTCACCAAACAAATGAAACCACGAGAGAACTGGAAAACACCATGAGAAATGTAACTCTCCTTAATCAATATGCCCAAGAAGTTGCTCAGCAGAGAGATAATGCAGCTGAACAATTGGATCTCATCCAAGCATCTATAATGGCTCTGAACATTGACAATCAAAGTGTCCAAGCTGAGAGAGAGGCAGTCATTAAAAACCTTGAGGAGTGGAAATATAAGAACTCTGCTGGATTTCGTAGATGCAAAAGAGTTATTGATTATGGTGTTGATCATTTTAACTTCACGGAATTTTCATTTTCTGATCTGCAAGCTGCAACCTGTGAGTTTTCAGAGTGCTTTAAACTAGGAAAAGGGGGCTACGGATCTGTTGTCTATAAGGGAGAGATCCTTAGTAGAACTGTGGCAATTAAAAACTTAGATCCACATAATGTTTATGGTCAATCAGAATTTCAACAAGAGGTGCGATCGCCTTCTCTCTTATCAGAGAATTTATGTCTGAAACTTAAGATTCCTGTGTTGTTCTTTTTTTTTTAATAAAAAAATAAATTCTTGTGCAGGTTTATGTTCTTAGCAAACTGAGACATCCCCATCTGGTGACTTTGGTTGGTGTGTGCCCAGAAGCCCTGTCTCTTGTCTATGAGTATCTGCCCAATGGAACACTTCATGATCACCTATTTTGCCGAACTTCCATGACTCCATTAACCTGGAGGGTCCGTGCAAGCATTGCTGCTCAAATCTCAAGTGCGCTTCTCTTCTTGCACACATCCAAGCCTGAGAAGATCATCCATGGTGATCTCAAGCCTGAGAACATCTTCCTGGATTCCGACTTCAACTGCAAGATTGGTGATTTCAGAATTTGCCGTCTAGTTCCCCAGGAAACAAGACACTGTCCCTTGTTCTGCCGTATTACCAAGCCTCAGGGTCTATTCCCTTACGCCGATCCTGAGTGCCAAAAGACCGGAGACTTGACACCAAAATCTGATGCTTATGCATTTGGAATTATAGTCCTCCAGCTACTCACGGGAAAGCCCCCACTAGGCTTGGCCAGTGAGGTTCGCCGTGCAATCTCAACCGGGAAATTGCCATCTCTTCTTGATCAAACTGCTGGAGAGTGGCCTATATCTACAGCAACAAAGCTAGCAGAGATTGGGCTACAATGCGCAGAAGTGAATAGTCGGGACCGCCTTGAACTGACTCCCGTGGTTGTAAAGGAGTTGGAAGATTTGCACTCTATGGAGGAACGGCCCGTCCCGTCAATCTTTCTATGTCCAATTCTTAAGGCAAGTCTCAAAACATTCTTCTACAACCATCTAGATCCCAATGTCGATGAAAAGCATGTACTTACTTTATGTTCTTCAAATGTTGCAGGAAATCATGCATGATCCGCATGTGGCTGCAGATGGTTTCACTTATGAAGGAAGTGCACTGCGGGGGTGGTTCCAAGATGGCTGGAAAACTTCTCCGATGACCAATCTGAAACTAGAACACTTGAATCTTATTCCTAATAATGCTCTCAGGATTGCCATCCAGGACTGGCTTTGCCAGCCTTGAATCCAAATTACTAAGCATCTTCCCTGTATTATATCCATTGTAGCCTATAGTATGTTTACGGCAATGTACATATGTTGTATGAATGTAATAGGGAAGCTATCAAGATTCAGAATATAACAGTGTTATAGGCTTCATCCAAATGGTCTTGTATACAGATGATTTTTTCTTCATTTATGATTTTTATGTATTTATTTCAGCTATTTATTTCAATAAAAATTCTTCCTTGAGATTTCTACTTTTTATATACCAAGGCATGGTGATTGTAATTCTTTTGAGGGTTAATTGTTGATGAACTCCTTGAGTTTATTTTACTTAAAAAAAACATCAAATTTTATTTAAGAAAACAGAAATTTTGTTCCTTCCACCAAAAAGCTCCCCAATTTTACAACTAAAGCTATTTTTATTCATTAAAAATAAAAAATTATTTATTTATTTTTTTTAGAAATGTGGATAAATAATAATTTATTGAAAAAAAAGCAACAAAAACACACACAAATAGCACGCTAAACCAAAAACTAGAAAAAAAACCTAATAACATCCACCGGTGAATAAGAACAGACAAAACAAAAGAACAACAAAATAAAAAAAAAACAACGAGACATCACTTCAGGGGCGCCATGATCACAATCGATATCCGGAGTACTATCATCAATAGTTGCTAGTGAACCAACGAAGACGCAACAAGAGCTTCATCAAGCTTAGTTTTTTTTTGTCGTCTGCATTATTATTATTTTTTTAAACAAAGAAAATTTGAAATTTTAATAAAGGACATTAGGAAAGGCGAAATATAATAAAACTTGAGGGGGTTTTTGAAATTATAAAAATTGAAAATAAAAACGCCCAACCTGCTTACCTTAACAGAATCGCCCGCGTGATCCCAGGCTCCGGAGAAGGAGATGGCGAGGGTGGCGTTGGCGGCCATGGTGAGCTTATGGATCATCCCCATCTCCATTCTCGTCAATCGAATCGTCCCGGAACCCTATATGGTACTCTTGCATAGCATCAATCTTTCTCCTTTCTTGTTTCCATGATTTGATCTTCAATGCACCGAAGGTGTTTGTGTTTATGCCTCTGAGACCTCGCTACCTCTTCTTGTGGTGTAGGACGAGATATTCCACATCCCTCAAGCTCAATGCTACTGTCGGGGTGGCTTTAGCACTTGGGATCCCATGATCACTACCCCTCCTGGCCTGTGTGTTCTGGTTCTTCGAATTGGGAGACCATTTGTGTGGCTTATTGTGAATTTGACTGTGATTCGTTGTGCGTTGTTGCAGGTACTACCTTTCATTAGGGTACATTGCATCTTTGTTTCCGGTCATGTGGTTTGCAAAGGTAGTGCAGTCATTCCCTGATTTGTGCTCAGTTGCTGTGCTTCGATCCACCAATGGTGTCATGGCGATCTTGTGTAGTGTTATTTTGTATGATTTGATTAGGTTTTTGAGACCTGGTATTGGTGAGAAGAAGACGATGGTGTATGCCATGGTGATGGCCTTGTATCCACTTCACTGGTTCTTCACTTTTCTATATTATACAGATGTGGCTTCATTGGCTGCTGTTCTTGCGATGCACTTGGCTTGTTTGAAGAGGCATTATTGGGTTAGTGCAATGGTATGTGTTGAACTTCCGAAAGCTTTACTCTAAACTATAGAAAATAATTGGAAGCTGCATTTTTGCTAGTAGTTGAGTTGACAGGTGCAATCTATTGTTTCAGTATCCAATAATTTTTACGATTGTGCAGCTTGGTTCTTTGTCTATTCTTTTTCGGCAGACAAATGTGGTGTGGATGATGTTTGTTGCAGCGGATGGAGCTATGAATTACATTGAGGATTTCAATAGAAGTGATGGAGTTCAGAAGGATCAGAGACCTTTCGTTGAGGAAAGCGATGCCGTAACAAATAATAGAAGTGGCACAGGAACTTCAACGATGAGGAGAAGAAGAATCAAGGGCTCTAGCAAGGATGCAAGTCTGTCTAATTCTGAAACTGACAATAATGTCACTTACCAGACTCAAGGTTCCTCCTTTTTTTTTTTACTCCCTCAAACTTACGTATGTTTCTATTCATTGCATCTCTATGTTTTTCATGTGTTTCAAAGATTAAAACATTCCTTGTTTATCTGTTGTAACTCATTTACATTGCGTAGGAACATCAATCTTTTGTGGCAAAATAACAAATGTCTTATTTCTTTGGCAACATAAACTTGGATAGTCTATAAGTGTCTCATTTTTAACCAAGATTTTAATTTTCATGGCGTGTTCCTCTTTTATCTGATGTACTTGGATCCAGTTGTATAAAATTCTCAAACCTTATACTTTTATTCTCTCTGCCCTAATTATAAACCTTCCTTATCTTTGCATCTCAAATTAAAACTTTCCTGTCCTGAAGTCACAATTTCTGATATAAGAATGCTGATGTCACAAGAAAAAACACTTCCACAGGTTTTTTTGACGAGATCAGAGACATAGTTTTGAGACTATGGTGGCTGAAGCGAGAAGTCTTGGCTGCTTTTGCCCCTTTCATTGTGGTGGTAGTGGCCTTTCTGGCTTTTGTCATCTGGAATGGGAGTATTGTTCTCGGTGATGGGCGCAACATCTCTCTTCTGACTATTTTTTATTTGGCTTTCTTATATGCAACATATTCATAAATTCTAAATAATTAATATACCTGAACTTTTGATACTACAGGTGCAAAAGAAGCTCACACGGTTTCTCCACACTTGGCCCAGATGCTATATTTTGGGCTTGCTTCTGCAGCTGCTCTTGCCCCAGTACATTTCACCTTGAAGCAAGTTGGGACACTGTGCCAATGGCTTATGAAGAAAAGGATTCTTGGTTTACTCCAAATGCTTGTGGCTCTAACTATAGGGCTCATGGTAGTGCATTTCTTCAGGTCAGGCATCCAGTCATGTCAAAAACTTGTGCGACTAGTTTTGAGTTCCTATAAGTGGATCTAGGTTCTTATCTAAGGATTGCTTGCATACACTTTAAAAGTAGTTCATTCTTGTGGAGGGTACAAATGGTCCTGAATTGGCGTTTCATAGTTTATTAAAAGAGCTGATTTTGCATTACCCCCTTGTTTTATATAATGCAATGCTTCAAAATATTTAATTTGTCCATGCAGCATTGCCCATCCATACCTTTTGGCAGACAACAGGCATTATCCTTTTTATGTCTGGAGGAAAGTCATCCAAGCTCACTGGTTAATGAAATATCTTCTAGTGCTTGTTTATGTCTACTCATGGGTCTCCATCATCATCATACTAGGTCTGTTACAATGCTTAAACCATTATTTGATTTATTTATTATATTGTAACTTGCAAAACTAACCTTCTCTCAATTATTTACAGCAAGAAATCAGAAACGTTTCTGGGTATTATTATTCATTGCAGCCACCGCAATGGTGCTCATCCCGGCACCACTTATCGAGTTCAGATATTTTACCATTCCATTTTATCTCATGCTTCTTCATTCTCGGGTCAGCGATAATCTCAGTTGGCTGGTTATGGGGATCTTGTATATATTTGTAAATATATTCACAATGGCGGTTTTCTTGTTTCGGCCTTTCCATTGGGATCATGAACCTGGAACTCAGAGGTTTATATGGTAGTTACAAAGTTAAGCTAGGGAACTGGCGGCTATCATGCCTTACTCTTTGCAAGTTATAAGGTAAAAACTCATTGTCCATTTGTGTGTGAATGAAAATTTGGTTGCTAGAGCATGCTTGCTTATATGAAAACATGGCTTTTGCTTGGAATTAAATTGCAGGACATATCAAATTGACTCAGAAAAGATTGATTTACAAGGCTTTATAAGATGAAGATTTTGTGATGAACTTTCCACTAATCAGCTCTTCTTGATGCACACTGAGGTCCAGTACACATGATATGTATTTGTTGGTGTTGCATATGTGCTTTCTTGGTTCTACTTTATGCTTTTGCTGTATTTTTTAGATAGACAGATCTTTGGAATATTTTCTTAACTTTCTTGGACTTCAAAGTTTCTCATTTTGTGCCGTATCTTCTATATATTATATTATTCCAATGTTCATTAATATTTAGTCATTATGGAGAAGGCTCTTCTGGACAATGAGTTTCCTTAAAGCCTCCTTTGACTTCTACCGAGTTAATACCAACCAATTCCTCAACTATTAGCTGAAGCACCAGCTGTGTACTTTACGGCGCTTGCTCCATTTTCTTCATCCATACATGCATGAAGAAAATGAAGAAAAGTAAACGCCCCAAAGTCAACCCATCAACCTTCCTCTCTGCATCTCTGCATGCATATATGCATGCATTTCTTCTCTTCCAGATAGAAAACAAGTAGTAGTATCAGTAGCCATGTCCCTCCTTTACTTGTTAGTGTTCTTCTTCTTCTTCTTCTTCATAGTAGCAGCATCATCCTTGAATAACACATTACCAGGTTGTCAAGACAAGTGTGGTAACCTCACTATCCCCTACCCCTTCGGCCTCTCCACCGGCTGCTACCTCCCCGGCTTTGACATCAGATGCAACCACTCTACTACCCCTCCGAAAGCCTTCCTCCACACCGGCAACATTGAGCTTGTCTCCATATCTTCCGACAGTCTTACCGTCAACTCCTCCATCGCCCGTGACTGCTACCAACCTCTCAACTTCTCTACTGCCTGGTCCACAGCCTGGATTGATGTCACCATACTCCCTTACACCTTCTCCAACACTCGCAACAAGTTCACTGCCCTTGGCTGTGACACTGTTGCCCTGAATTACCAGTCCTCCATTGATGACTACTCTAGTGGTTGTGTCTCCTTCTGCAATGATCCTTCTGTCATCATCAATGGCACCTGTTCTGGCATTGGCTGTTGCCAGACTTCCATCCCCAAGGGTCTCAAACGGCTCGAGACCATTATTCGGAGCTTGAGAAATCATACTACTACTTGGACTTTCAGTCCTTGTAGTTATGCTTTCTTGGTTGATCAAGATGAGTATATGTTTCAAGCTTCAGATCTTACCTCTTTCTTTGACAGGACTACAGTGCCTGTGGTGCTTGACTGGGCTATTGGGAATTCAACATGTGATGCTGTTGTTGGCTCGCCGGATTATGCTTGCGGGGAGAATTCTTACTGTGTGAACTCCACCAATGGACCGGGTTATCGGTGTAGCTGCATGAATGGATATCAAGGGAACCCTTATCTTGCTCATGGATGCCAAGGTATTCGTGCATGCGTGTATATACATATATTTATTTGTTTGGATTTGTTTGATTGTGTTAATTGATGGTGTGGGTTGTAGATGTGAATGAGTGTGAGGATCCAGACTCAAATGGCTGTTCTGAGATCTGTGTAAACACTCCTGGAAGCTATACTTGTTCATGTCCTCGCGGATACCATGGTGATGGGAAGAAGGTTGGCATTGGCTGTATCAAGGATACAAAGAAATTTCCAGTTGTTCAAGTTGTTCTAGGTTTGTTGATTTGATCGATGAAATCATCTTATTAAAGAGTTTAGATGATCTTTAATTAATTAATTAGAGTTTGCTAACAAGAACATTTGAATGTAGGTTGTGGACTGGGATTCTTGTTCTTTATTGTGAGTGGTTCATGGTTGTTCTGGGGAATGAAGAAGAGAAAGAAGATACAGCTGAAAGAAAAGTTCTTCAAACAAAATGGAGGTTTGCTGCTGCAACAGCAGCTTTCATCACATGAAGGTAATGCAGAGTCTGCCCGAATCTTCACGGCCGAGGAGCTGGAACAAGCAACAGATAACTACAGCGAGAACAGGATCATCGGCCGTGGAGGTTATGGTACTGTCTACAAAGGCATCCTCCCGGATAACAGAGTTGTCGCCATTAAGAAGTCCAAAGTCATGGATGAGAGCCAGATAGAGCAGTTCATCAATGAAGTGATCATTCTTTCCCAAGTGATTCACAAGAATGTGGTTAGGATCTTGGGCTGTTGTCTTGAAACACCAGTGCCATTGCTTGTCTATGAGTATGTGCCTAATGGAACAGTTCACCATCACATCCATGGCCAGCCTGGCTCAATTTCATGGGACGCTCGTCTTAGGATCGCGGTGGAGACTGCCAATGCACTGTCCTACCTTCACTCTGCAACTGCAAGGCCGATCTTTCACAGAGATGTCAAGTCCGCAAACATTCTTGTTGACAACAACTACATGGCTAAAGTATCAGATTTTGGAGCTTCAAGGTTGATACCATTAGACAGAGCTCAGATAACCACTCTGGTGCAAGGAACACTGGGATACTTAGATCCTGAGTACTTCCAAAGTGGACAATTAACAGAGAAGAGCGATGTTTATAGTTTTGGAGTAGTACTCGCTGAGCTCTTGACAGGGGAGAAGCCGATTTCCCATTCAAGACGACAAGAAGAGCAGAACCTCGCGATATATTTTCTTCTAAAGATGAGGGCAGACTTGTTGTTTGATATCTTAGAAGCAAGAGTTAAGAATGAAGGAAGCCGAGAGCAGCTGCAGGGAGTGGCTGAGGTGGCAAAGAAATGCCTTAAACTCAAAGGGGAGGAGAGGCCAACAATGAACATTGTGACGTTAGAACTTGAGCGTTGGAGAGGTCAAGTGAACAGGCATGGATTGTTGTCACATGATGAGCAGCATGAAGAAGTTGAGAGCTTGACTAGGAGCAGAGATGAAAGCCGGCCTGGTGGAGGATCATCGAGGTTTTATACTGCAAATCATGATATCAGGGACGAAAGATCGAATGGAGGATCAACGAGGTTTTACACTGCAAGTCATCATGAAAACAGAGATGCAAATTCTAATGATGAATCATCAACAGCAACAAGGTATTTCACTACCACCATGACTGGAGATGCAAACTTGGATGCTCATATAATGTTATCAATGGCAATGCACAGGAGGTGATTAACACTGAACATGAATAGCAAACTTGTCTTCCATTGTCTTGTTATATGAACTTTTATCACTGTATTCTGAAATTAATTTCAAGTTTCTTAGAATTCACTATGAACTCCTCATACTCATAAAGGAAGTAAAAACAGATCATCAATTGAATGAGTGGCACCATTTGACTTGGAATCAGTAATGTCACTCTGCACAAAATTATAATCCAAACAATGAAGCTGCTTCAGAGAAGTTTCAGGGAGTGCTTGACTTTCCTCACCCACCTTCGTTATCTTTATCATGGTTTGCTTGTTAATGAGAAGACATGCAAGCCTTGTCTATGATTAAGTTGCAATATTTGAAATAATTATGCATGGATAATGTCTGCTAATCCATACTTGACTTTGAACTGTTAAGTAAGCCTTACATGTGCCAGCTTTTGCCCAGCATATGACTTTTGTTTAGTACTTTATTAGGAGTACATTAATAGAGACATTAGTCCTTGGATAAGAACCACTTAATCACAATCAATGGATTAAGGCCACCACCAAACAGCATTTAATTCTTAATACAAAACTCTGAATGGCATGAACAAGGCAAAGTATCAGCATTGACTTTTCTCTTTCTTTACTCCTCAGTTTTCATGCCAATTCAAAGTAAACGCAAGGGTGTGGACACTCATTGCATGGCAGAAGGTTGGAAGTGGCCAACCTTCTTCACAATTGTTTAATGGCAGATGCCAATAAGTCAGCAAGCTATTATTTTGTGCTATTATAATGGAATACCTCTTGTCTGCTATTGTGATCTTGAACAAGTTAACTGTTATAAATTGGTCTCCAGCGTCATTAATATTGACTTCACAGGTAGTTGGATCACCTTCTTCTGTCATGATAATACCAAATGTTGCTATTGGCTCTGGTTCTAGTATTTTGCATGTTGCCAGGTCTTCATTCATAGACACTTGTTTAATTAAGAGTTATGATGCAAACCTCATTGTTTTGGAGAATTATGTTAGGACATTCATGAGTTTTGAGTTTTGAGTTTTTAGAGGACTTAAAGGTTCCATTGCTTGTCTCTGAGTATGTATTGAATGACAGTCTCCTGCCATCTCTACAGACCTGGAAACTTTGCATCTCTTTTCTGGGAACAAGATTGAGAATAGCCTGTGAAACTGCAGGTGCAATCACAAGACCAATAATTCACAGAGATGTCATGAAGTCATCAAACATACTGTTAGATCAAAACTACACTGCTAAAGTCTCAGACTTTGGTGCATTCAGAGTGATGCCAATGGATAAAGATTATGGCCTTGGATTGGCATTAGTGTTAGAGCAGGCAAAGAGGTTAATGAAGGGACATTAGGATACTTAGATGCAGAGTACTTCCATAACAGTGAAGGAAGTGGCTGGTGAGTTAGAGCAGGCAACCAGGTTAATGAAGGAGGTGGCTGCTTCTAGTGGTGGGCACCGGCCGGTTAACCGGCCCGACGGACCCAACCCACAGGGTTGCGGTTCATCGGCCCTGACCCGGACACGGCTCGGCAAAGGTGTAGAACCTGCCGAGCAGAGTTGACCTGTCTGACCCGGTGGATTGGTTTGGGTCCGCCGAGTCGGTTTGACCTAACCATTAAAAAAATAAAAAAATTTTAAAAAAAATTCCAATAATTTCAGAAAAATAAAAAAAAAAATACCAAACGGGGTCTAACCCGGCGGGTTGACCAAGCTGGCCAACTAATAATCGGCCCGTCAACAGGACGGGCCAGTTACGGTTCATTGAAATTACCCACCGGGTCATTGACCTGGTGGACTGGTTACAGGTAAGGCTGGGTAACTTGATTTGGCCTGTGCCTACCTCTAGCTGCTTCTGATTGAATAAATAAATTCACTAGTTAAATTGAAGAGCTTTCATTGAGATTGACAGGGAAAATAAACTCTTTTGAGTTTTTTTTTTCTTATTTAATAAAATGAATAAATTACTAATGTTTTAAAAAGAAGTGGATCCTTTGAGTTTAGTTTGCAGGAAGGTTGTTTTATTTTTAATAAAATAGATAAATCACACATATTATACTAGAAATAAAATAAAGAAAAAAGCATATCAAAACTGAATATGATATAAAATAAGGAGAGTTAAAAAAAAAATTAACTAGCAACTTACAGTACATTAATAATAAAAATAAAACATTAAAGGCACCACGTGAGATATTAAGAAAAAAAACATATTATGACACAAAATATAAAAGGAGTGAGAAAACAAAAAAGAACAAAGTAATTAAACTCTAATATTCTTGCTCAAATATTTATTAGTGCCAAACGATTGATTTAATGATATTTAATATTAAAAAACTAATAATATTTAATTATGTGCTTTCTCCTTGATTCTAACAAGAACTTACAGATAATTTTTTCCCAATATTTTGACATTATATATAGGTGGGGTTGCTAGTTTGAATTTGATTATGTTTTTCGTACAAATTGAAAATTTACGGTAAAAATCAGACTTATTGACGTGTTGGGATGAGCCGACCTATGGATTAACTCGTTGACTTAGAAAATGTCTGTCAAATGTTGTAAAAGTCTATATATATATATTAAAGTAGAGAAAATGATTTGATATCCAAGAATACTATTGAAGTTGTGAGAGTAATTTTTTTTTGTCTTTTTAAATTTAAATTCTGATTTGAATTTTTCAAAATAAATTTAGTTTGATTAACATTTTTGTCTTAATGTTTTAAAGCATATTTGAACCAAACTTTGATTAGATTCACAAAATTTACCTTGACTAGAATTTTTCCTTATTAAATATAATTTTGTTATTTATTCACGTTTATATATATATGATTTTTAATTTAATTTTTTATTTTAAAAAAAAATAGGAAAACTATATTTACTAAAACCAAAAAAGTACAGCAGAGGGGAGTACTACAAACACAACACCTACACATTAAAAAAACTACAATTTTATTTTTTTTAAAAAAAAGAAATAAATCACATTATTTATTAAAAATAAAAAAATAAAATAACACCCAGAAGTGTTTTATATAGTACAATTAAATAAAAGACAGATCCATCAGAAGTGAAATTCAAAAATTGCGAAAATAAAACAAAACAAAATAACAAAGACAACTCTTGAAGGTGTATGAGATGGGGGTAGTCACCAAGCTTGACTGCCACGTCTGTTAAAGTTTTGGTTAATTAAATTACTGCTTGGTTTTCCTAAATCTTATTAGATTAGTTAAATTAATACCTGCAGGACTATAAAGCAACATGAAATTTTAGGGAATGACCGGATTGTTTTTCACTTTCTATTCAAAAGCCATTTAAAAAAAAAATGGTATTAGAATTTCCGTGAAATGCTGACTTGAAACCAAAGTTTGGATTTGTATACTTTTCAAATGCAACTTCTTCATGACCTTGAGGTTCTTCTCACTTTCCAAAACCAATAATCACGTTCATAAGAAGTAAAAAGGAAATATATATATATATATATATATATAAAAGGGTTTCTGTGAACGTACACAGACGTCCACAGACAGCAACAGTAGGATTAAGATAATGCGCAGTGAGAGCTAATTTTGTGTTATTAATTTTGGAAAAAACTATTCATCCTATTTTTTTTAATGTGCACTGTTTATAAACACAGTGTTACTGTTTAATGAATAGTACAAAACTGTTGGATTGAAATCCAACGGCCCAAAGCAACATTCATAGATTATGAATATATGAACGTGTGTAGAGGAACGGCTCATATATATATATATATATTTCTCAAACATCCTCTATTAATTCTGGTTTTAAAATACCATAAACAGAACTATTTGTTACTCATGTAAATATTTATATTATTAGCCCAATGTAACTAAATACAAGGTTTTTATTATAAAAGGAAAAGACTTTTGAATAGTAACTATAAGAAAGAATATTCACTTACCTTCAGAGAGAACAAAATAATAACAATTTAATATAAAACCAAGCATATATATTTTTATAATAAATATACCATAAAAATAACATACATTTTTCATTATTCCTTGGAGAATCGGCCATCAGTTCAGCTTGTGAGTGGTCCTCACTGTGGACCAGAAAAAACTCTAGGCTTAAAAATGCCCTCATAAACGGGTATGTCATTAATGGTCCAACTTAGACTTTGAACCAAACGACTCTTGACTCCAAACCCTTAACCCCAACTAAACTCAACCCAATGCTTTTTAAATATTTTTTTATGTCACAAATTAAAAAAAAACGAAAAAAAATAAACAAATCGCTTAAAATGAATGGATTAAATTAAATGTAACCATAAATCACCAACATTAGCTAGCTATCGTTGACATGGCAGAACGGTAAGCTATTTGTTTCCTATCTAAAAGTTCAAGGATTTAACTCTCTCCCAAATCCCAATGTATGATTGAGACCTAAATAAATATACATGTGAGGTGACTTATTTGATCATTTGTTTTAGCCATATAGAGAAGTAAATTCAGCGATTTGCTTAGCAAAAAAAATATTCTTTTTTTTGGCAAATGAATGGATCCAGAATCCTTCATCGATCATCATCATATCACAATCTTTGATAAAGCTCATGAGTACAATAGTCTGAAAATCAACTATATATGATATAAACCTTAGAGAAAAAAGAAAACAAAAAGTCTCAACTTCATCTGAAAATAGCACAGGCCCATCATTCCATATAAATTCGTGACTAGCATAATGATCCATTCTAAATTTGTTACTATTTATCCCATCTTTTTTTCCCATGGAGCTGATGATCCATTCTCACTATTTTTTAAAAAAATTATAATTTTTCCAATTTTATAAATTTTCATATTAGGTTAATATATTTTTAGGTGTTTGATAAGTCATTTTAATTAGTGTACCATTAGGTTTGTTTATTTTTTGATAAGCTCTTAATAGAACGACACTTATTTTTTTTGTTAAAAAAAAGTTTACAGTGAAATTAAGGCAAAGTTAAATGTTTTTAACCAAAACGAGTGCACAAGTCTCTCAGTAGAGCAAATGGGGTCATGGGCCTCATGGCCCATATACACATGAAAGCTGGACCCCTCGTATATAATCGTAACCCACTCTTTATCCTCATTTATGATTCAAATTCTCATTATTTATGAAGGGTGCGTTTGATGCGTAACTAAGTACAGTATAAGCAGTACAGAATAAAAAAAAGTAGTTGTGGTACATCTCAAACTATTTGTGCTTATCTTGTTTGATATCTTATGGATAGCACAAAAATTTTTGAACTGTTCTTTGTTTGATTTCTACAAGTATTGGATAAATTATTGTAAAATTACTTCTGATACACTTTATATTGTCTTATGTTTGTTTTACAATAAACAATTTTACAAGTAAATTTCAAAATTTTTTTCTCAATTTCAATGTTAACCTAATTAAATTTTGTATAATTAATCAACTTATTAAATCATAATTGTATTTTTTTAATTTTTAAAATATAAGAAAAAATATTTTATTACTAAAAAATACATGATAAATTTGGTTAATATGTCAATCCAGTAAACAATAAAATTTGGTACTCTATAATCTTATTAAATATACTACAATCTATAATCCACATAACCTAATTTATAATTAATAATCTTATTAAATCATAGTTATATTTTTACATTATATACACTAATGTAAATAAAAAAAGGTTTCAAAAAATTAATTTTCACATTGTTATTACTATATAAACAAATTTACAAAATATCATAAATTAAATAATAAAATTTGTAAATATGATTTTCTAAAATTATAAATTTTTAATACTATATGTACTAATTTATAAAAATTTTCGAGTTGCGAGCCTAAATATAAAAATTAATTTGTAAGATATCATGGAACCAAACAATAAATTTTTGTTTTATATTATGTGCATCAACATGAGAAATATATAATACAATTTAAATTTTTAATTTTTGGATAGAAATATAAAAACAAATTATGTTAATTTTAAGATATCGATCAAGATAATTTTCACTTTTATTTATATTATATAGAAATCAAATATGAATTCAGATAAAAATATATCCTATTGTATTAAAAAAATTATATATTATTCAAATTAAAATAAAAGCTCAAATACCATCAAGAAACTATAAAATATGGCCAAATAATTATAAACAAATCATAAATATAATTAAACTTATAATCTCAATAACGTGTATCTTTACAGTGTGAATTCTTAATCAATCTCTCCTTTGGGAGAGTCCCTGGAAACTCAAAAATTTTAAAAAGGTCCTAAAATTTTAGTGAGACGAGAGAGAAAAAAATAATAAAAAAAAAAAAGAGGAGAAAAAGAGGAGGAAGGGGAGATGAGGGAGTGAGAGATCAGACTATGAAGATGAGAAAGGGTGAGAAGGAGGTCTAAGATTTTTAATATTTATTAAGGGTAGTCTAGTCTTTTAGCTGTGATGTACCATGATAAATTTTTTGTACCGAGATTTTAGTGGTATAAAATTTTTTTCTACTTGTGCTATACTCTGAGTTTGTCTTGTGCTGTACTCTCAACCTTTTAACAAATTAAACGAGAAACAAGAGAAATTGTGCTGTCTTGTACCTTAAAATTTTGCGTATAGTATCAAACGGAACCTGAAGAATAAGGACCCACTTGATCGTTGGTGGCAAAATTTAATGTTGGCAGCCGCCTCTTCCTGTGGCTTGGAATTTATCTACATATTTCCAGTCACAAAACAACTCTCAAGACCTGTATCCCTTTCCCTTGGACTGTGTCAAATCAAAATACAAACAGTATTCCATTGTCAATGTAAACTCATTTATTTTATCTGTCAAAAATCCAACCCCATCTCTCACGTCCCACACTATACTTTGACACACACAACACCTCCCCTTCCCTCCCTCTATTGCCTTCTATATCTTCTCTTCCAATTATAAATAGCACCAGTACTCTTATACCAATAATAATAATAATAATGGATCTCCATTATCTATGGCTAAACCTTGTCTTCTTCTTCTTCTTTTTCTTCTCCACAAAATCATGGGCTAATTTAAATGGCACCTGGCCAATGTGTCCTGACAAGTGCGGCACCCTCACCATCCCCTACCCATTCGGCCTCACCGACGGCTGCTCCCTCTCCGGCTTCAAAATCAGATGCAACACCACCTACAACCCACCAAAAGCCTTTCTTGACAACGCCAACCATGTCCCAGTCCTCAACATCTCAGAAGATGTCCTTATAATCTCCAACAAGATCGCCGGCCGGAACTGCCACGGAATTGGCACTCAAACCAAGTTCAACCAAAGCAGGCCTTACACCTTCTCTTCAACCAGAAACATGTTCACTGCCGTCGGTTGTGACACCCTCGCCATCTTCTCCGCGGGTAACAACTCTGATTACTTAGCTGGTTGTGTCTCCATGTGCACCAACTTGTCCAGCATCGTCAATGGGTCTTGTTCCGGCCATGGCTGTTGCCAGACCTCCATCCCCAGCGGTCTCAAACGCTTTGATGTTAGTCTGAGCACTATAAGTGACAAAATTCGGTATAACTACAGTCAGAATGTTAGTAAGTACTGTAGCAAAGCTTTCTTGGTGGATAAAGACCAGTTTGTGTTTAACACTTCATTCATGCAATCTGATCATCTGGAAAGCCTTCCAGTTGTGCTTGACTGGGCCATTGGAAAAAAGACTTGTGAAGTTGCTAGCCTGTCTAAAAATTTTGCTTGCAAGCATGAGAACACTCGTTGCGTTGACTTCGTCAACGGGCATGGCTATCGTTGTAGCTGTCAAGATGGATTTCAAGGCAATCCTTACCTGCCTCTCCCTGCTGGTTGTCAAGGTCTCTGTTCTTTCTTTCCTCTTTAATTTTTTGCTAAGTGAACGTTTAATTATTATTATTATTTTTTGAATAATGAAATGATAAATGTACTTTGTTTGTAATTGGTGATTCAGATGTGAATGAGTGTGCTTCTCCGAAAACCAATGATTGTAAAATGATATGCCAAAACATACCAGGTAGTCATTTGTGCTCATGTCCCACCGGGTATCAAGGAGATGGTAAAAAAAACGGCACAGGGTGCGTTAAAACTTTGAATAGTAAATCCCAACTTCTTCAAATTATTCTCGGTAAGTGATCCTCTCCTTTATATATGTCACATATTCACTTGATATATATTGAAATATATATTACGCACATGTAACTATTTATATTGAAATATATACACCCAAAAACACAAAAAGCTTGTGGGCTGGGTGTGTTTTTCTTGCTAGTGGTGAGCACATTATTAGTGTGCTGGGGAGTAAAGAAGAGAAGGATGATAAAACTGAAAGAGAAGTTCTTTGAACAAAATGGAGGACTGCTAATGCAACAATTGCTCTCCTCACACCAAAGCACAACCAAATCTGCCCGGATATTCACCGCTGATGAGCTGGAGCGAGCCACAGACAACTACAACCAGAGCCGAGTGCTCGGCCGGGGAGGTTACGGCATCGTCTACAAAGGAATTTTCCCTCCAGACAACCAACTCGTCGCCATTAAAAAGTCTAAGTTCATGGAAAACCAGATCAACCAGATAGACCAGTTCATCAATGAGGTGGTCATTCTCTCACAAGTGATCCACATGAATGTGGTGAGAATCTTGGGTTGTTGCCTTGAGACACCAGTGCCATTACTTGTCTATGAGTATGTCCCTGGTGGAACGCTTTACCATCACATCCATGAACGACGTGGTTCACTTTCATGGAGTACACGTCTAAAGATCGCCATTGACACTGCTGGAGCACTTGCTTATCTTCACTCGGCCACAGCAAGACCAATCTTTCACAGAGATATCAAGTCAACAAACATCCTTCTTGATGACAACTACATGGCCAAAGTATCAGACTTTGGAGCTTCAAGACTGATACCACAAGATAAAGACCACATAACCACTATAGTTCAAGGAACTCTTGGGTACTTGGATCCAGAGTATTACTCCTCTGGAGTTTTAACAGAGAAGAGTGATGTTTATAGCTTTGGAGTTGTCCTTGCTGAGCTTCTCACAGGAGAGAAGCCTATTTCACAGGGAAGAGTACAAGAGGAGAAGAACCTGGCAATTTACTTTGTTCTAAGCGTGGAGAGAGATTCTTTGTTTGATATCTTGGAACCAAGAGTGAAAAAGGAGGTAAGGAGAGAGCAACTGCAACGAGTGGCTGAGGTGGCAATGAGCTGCCTTAGGGATAAAGGAGAGGAAAGGCCAACCATGAAGAGTGTACATTTGGAGCTTCAGCGTTTGATCAGCTATGGTGATCAAGATATATATAGTCTGCATCCGCATGATCAGTGGCCGTTGGATGAGCATCAAACAGATGAGAGCTTTGTTGTGAAAAGCACAGGGTATTATAATTGGAGTAGGATTGAAGATGAAAGCTTGCTTAGAGGATCAACTCAATCTCATAGTGCTAGTTTTGAGATAACAAATGCTAGTGGTGATTTAGGAGGTTCATCCAAGCTTTTCTCTCGTACATCCTCTCATTAGTTATTTCATCCAATCACTAGAATTATATATAGTAGCAGTGATGTTCTTTGTTAAACCTTTTCAATTCCTTTCCCCATGTTTTTGTTCATCAATGATTGAATATATATATATATATATATATAATATTAATTGTAGGGAATGATGGTATGTTATAACTGTTCAATTAATGCATAATTATGTTTTTTTGTCTAGATTTTCATAATATATTTTTTTTTCAAAGTAAATGGTTGTTATTTACCATATACTAAAAAATAAAAGATGAGTTCATATAGAAAGAATTTGATTGTAAACAGTGGTAATTATAATGTTATGAAAAAAACCTAAACAATATCAACTGAAAAAATAATTAAAGAAATTAATTTTAGATATACATAAGAGAACCTAACCACCTGACCAAGCATAGGGTCTGAAAAAATAAATAAACTAATAAACTTTGATTTTTTGTGGTGCCCTTAAATTGAAATAATATAATAACTAATTTAATTTTATTGAGAATACCAAAGGGTTCATATAACCCGGCGTTACTTGTGTTATCGGCCTCATTGCAAAAATCTTTGATATGAGGATTTAAAAAACCTAACTTCAAATTATGTTGGACACATTAATGTTTTTAAAAAAATTATTTGTAGGTACGGATTTGCAATCTAAATCTCGTGTCACTTTATAAAAAAAATTATTGAGAATTCTAATTAACCATTGCCAAATTACTCACTTCTATTATTTTCAATTAATATTGTATATATGTTTGTTACTTCCACAACTGAATATCCTATCAATGAATAATATATAAAATAGACAATTTAATATTTATTGATAAAATTTAAATATTATTCAAAAGCAAATCTCTATATAAATCCTGTGAAATTATGATAATTTATAGTTTTTTTTATTTAAAATATAGACAAATTACATAGAGAAATTGAGTTTTATAACATTTATATTTTCTATATTCTCTAATCATGTGAGTTGAAATTTAAATCAATTTTTTTTATTTAGATAAATATTTTATAAAAAAACCCTACTCAATAAATCAAATGTTCTTTAAATAAAATGGTGGCCGATTTTTTTATCCCCCACTAACCAATTCAAATCATATGACAGATGTCTCTCTCTCTCTCTCTCCATTTGGAGAGGAAAGTACTAATGCATGGGCAATGAATGGTACGATGCATGGCTGCCAGGACAAGTGCGGCAACCATCTATCCTACTTGAGTTACTCTAGCTCACTTGCATAAACATACAACATGCATGCGCATTTGATTTGATATATATACACACATAATCCTTGTAGATATCTAGGAGAATAATTAAATCAAGTAAAACTTCAGGTAAGAAGAGGTCGTGTAGTTATAAATAATGTTGGAGAAGTAAGTGTTCACATATATATATATATATATATATATATATATAAAGGGGGATGAATCACTTAAATTAAGATAAAAAAATACAAAGCAAAAGCCAGGAGCAAAACAGAAGGCCCAGCTACAAAACCATCCACTTGATGTGGAAACAACAAACCGAAAAAAATACAACAAATAGAAGAACAAAGGGCCTCCTCAAATCCAACAACGACAAAAGGACTACGCCACACTCAAGTCCTGACCATCCTCTCTCTTGGCAGGCTCACCACTCCAGCCTCCACAAAGCAGGGACCGAGGAACTCCAAGCTATGCTGAATAGAGGTCATGAAGTCCTGCAACTTCTCCTTAGCACTATTTGAAGCCACTGAGAACCAAGATAACAACATACTATCAATCGTTAAAATAATAGCATGAACATGCAAAATAGTTCCATTAAAGATTCGATCATTTCCAGTAAGCAAAATATTCCACACAAAAGCTTTAACTATCAGACCTCCCAAATCTCTTTGAGAAGGCCTCAGATTGGCCCGCCAGCAGGTCCAGACATCACTCATAGACAGGGGTAGGTCCAGAAGCTATAGAAATCTAGCTAAGGACCCCCACACCTGCTGCGCAAAAGAACATTGGCTGAAAAGATGACCCATCGACTCCGATGCAGAGTGGCATAAAACACAAGTGGAAGTCGGGAGCTGGTTATACCTACGCATCGCAAGGTTTTTCAAGGAAATAATCTTGTTCTTCCAAACAAGCCAATTGAACAGATTAATTTTTTTCGGACACGGGCTTCGCCAGAAGAATCTTGCCACCGGGCAGCATGTACCTCCCTCGTTCAGAAAATTGTAAAAAGATTTCATGGAAAAACTAACATTCGATGTAAGGCTCCATCTTTTCTTATCCATCAGATCTTCAGACACCAAGGAAGATGGCTATGAATCTGTGAGACCCCTGAGACTTCAGAGAAGGGATTCTGTTAAAAGGTGGGCCAGATCACGAAGAGAGCCATTCAGATCTGGCGATACACTAAACGCATCAGGCCATAGAAACATCGGTGCTCTCCCGACCAGCGGTTTTTCCAGAAGAGGGTTTCTCTTCCAGTGATGACATCTTGCCGAATACAACCCCTCAAAGCCGGTAGACAAGTAGAGACCTTTTTCCAGAAAAAGGAGATCTGCCCCACCTGACGAGGAAGCACATTCCAATTGGACCCCTTGTAGTTGAGGAGAATTACACATGCACCGCACCAAGTGAGGTTAGTTAAAAATTTCCACCACCACTTTCCCAGCAAAGCATTGTTAAACATACTTAGATTCAAAATTCCCAAACCCCCTTGGTCACGAGCCCTGCAAATGTGCTTCCAACATACTAAATGACAACCTGGCTCGTCGATCTCTTGGCCCGATCACAGGAAATCCCTTCTGATCAAGGTTGTCGGGACCCTGACCGCCCGGCGGTTCAACGGAAAAGCGGAACCGCCATGTGGCCGGCCCGGGATACTCTCATCGACCCGGGTATTAAAAAGCCCGGTGTTAACTCGGTGACCCGAGGCGGTTCAGCAGGGAACCGGTTGACTGCCCGAGTCAATCGAGTCACAATGTTTAATTTTACAATATTTAATAATTTATTATTATTTTTCTCATTAGAAACCACAAAAATCGTGTATATTTATTAACATTAATTTATAATTTATAATCAATAAATAGAATTACAATATATATATATATATATATATATATATATATATATATATATATATATATATATATATATATATATATATATCATAAACATACCAACAAAAATTAATATTTATAAATAAAATTTATTAATGTGTTATGTAAATACTTTCTAAAAATTTAATTTATTAAGAAAATAAAACAATAAATGAGTGTAATTTTATTATAAAAATATAAAATTAAAGTATTCTAATTAAATAAAAAATATAAGAAAATTTAAAACAAAATAAAAACTCAATTGAGATATAAGAATTAGTGAATTATTTTTTTATTTATTTTAACAAAAGCAACAAATAAACAAATAAATAAATAAATAACACCGAGAGAAGCTCGATAATTATATATTAATATATTAAATTTATAAATATTTAAAAAATGTAAAAATAAATGACATAATTAGAAAACTCTACTGTATATAAGGTCATTTATCAATTTAAATATCAAATTTGAGTAGGTTTTATAATATAATTATGGGTTTAATATTATATTTGCTCATTATTAATTATTATAATATTTTTTATATTTAATTATTGACCCTGGTTCAACCCCGGTTCGACCCGGTCGAACCCATTGACCCCTGACCCCTGGGCTTAGTCGGGTCATTGCCCGGGCCGGGTCTGACAACCTTGTTTCTGATATGATCAATTGCCTTAATAACCCACTTTGGTAGTCTAAACATCGACATCCAATATGTAGGAAGAGCAGAAAACACCGAGTTGACAAGCGTATGCTGGCCACCTAAGGAGAGGTGTTGTGATTTCCAAGAGGATAACCGTTTCCTAACTTTAGCAACTAGCCCTCCCAATCCTGTCACCGATGTCTTCTGCCTGAAATAGGTAACCCTAGGTAAGACACAGCTAGGCAGCTGGCCTTTCTTGATTGAGTATAGGCATGTTTTTGAAAAATTAGTTTCAAGGCCCGACAACCCTTCAAAAACATAAAGTAACAGCTTGATGATCCTAAGATCCTCTACTCCGCCGACTAACAAATCATATACATAGTGAAGATTACATTTGCTACCAAATTCTCCCAACGGAACACCCAGCAAAACATGTGAGGATAAAGCATGAGCAAACATTTCGCTCAGAACATCTGTGACCAAGACAAAAAGCAAAGGTGAAAGAGGGTCACCTTGCCGCAAACCCATTTGGTAACAAATATAACCGTTCGGAGCACCGTTCACAAGGATTGAAGCCTTTGAAGAGCACCAAATGGACAGAATCCACCCCCTCCATCTACTCTCAAATCCCCTAGCCTGTAGAAGGTCCAACAAGAAATCCCAATCCACCTTGTCAAAAGCCTTGGCAAAGACCACTTTAAGGATGTGCCCAGGAATTCCCCGCTTATAGAGACTGAAAATCAGCTCCTTAGCAGTAGCAATATTGTCCAAAATGCAACGCCCCTTAAGGAAAGCAAACCGGGTCCTTGTCCATTAGCTCATTAATAACCTTGCTAAGACGAGTCGCCAATATCTTTGAGATGATTTTAATTGAAGAGTTGATCATGCTGATGGGCCGGTAATCCCCTTGAGACTCCGGTGATTCCACCTTAGGAATAAGGACAATATTGGCCCAATTGATCCTTTCCAGATTGTCTCTACCAAAGTATAAATACTCATAGAGTTTGAAAGATCCACCTTGATTATATCCCAGAAAAATTTAAAAAACTAAATCTGGAAACCATCTAGAACAGGAGCCTTATCCCCTCCAAGTTCAAAAACAGGATTCTTCAATTCCTCAAGCGAGAAGGGTCTCTCCAACATTGACAAGTCCACATGGGCCTTATTAGCCAAAAGCTTCCCCCAATCGATCGATCTTGAAGTGAAAATCCCTCTTGGTGCAAAATTGATGATGGAACCACTTGGCAAAGACATTGCCAATTTCTTTGGGATCCGCTAGGTCCGCGTTGTTAATCCTAATAGTTGGAATGAAGTTATGATTCTTATGCCGGTTGGCAACCGCATGAAAATAGTTGGTGTTTTTATCTCCTTCCAGCACTGCAGCCTTGATCTTTGCTTTCAATACAATTCCTCTTGCCTTCGTCAACATTTGAGTCAAAATAGTTTTTTTTAATTATGTAATTAAGGTGTTAAACCACTATTTTATTAAATCTAAAGGTAAATACCAAAATAAACACAACATATATCACCATCTACTAGATATGAAAGTCACAAATAAACTTGGTGATCCGGTAGGTTTACTAGAGAATTGGTTGACCAGACCAGATCTAATTGGTTATAACTTAAAAAATTTATTTAAGAAAAAAAATGAGAAGTAAAAAAAAAAGCTCCTGAAAAAACATAGAGTTGAGAAGAAGAACCACCGCCGCCAGTGAGAGAAAGTGAGGGAGAAGTACAAGAGAGAGCGGCGGGGTGAGAGAAAGTGAGAGAGAAGGCGAGAAGCACAAGAGAGACAGAGAGAGAGAGAATGCAGTGATTTTTCATTTTTGTGAGTGCAACTTAAGGGGCGGGAGAGGAGAATATTATTATTTTTTTCTTCTAATATTTTATATTTTTTTAAAATATATATAAAACTAAAATTTTAAATATTAAATTTAATTATATTTCACATATTTTAAAAATTAAGGAAAGTATAGAAAATTAAAATTTCAAATATCATATTTAACGATCTAACAGATCAACTCTCTAACTCCTGGGTTTGGCCAATTCAATGCTAATTATGCAAATAAAAAAGACTACAAAGACTCGAAAGAAAAAACAAGCACTTAAAAATTATACAACCCAAACAAAATATCCACCACAAGTAGATAAATGCAACCAAAAACAGGGACCAAAGTGGGACCGATCTGAGAAAGTTCTTCTCTTTCTCCTTCTTCTAGAGATTACACTGTGGACTAGTATGAATTTGACAGACTCAAGGTAAGGTTATGGTACCAATCTTAGAGCAATCACAGAGCAATTACCTGTCTTCTTGAGATTACACTGTGGACTAGTATGAATTTGACAGACTCAAGGTAAGGTTCTGGTACCAATCTTAGAGCAATCACAGAGCAATTACCTTGGCAGACCATCAGAGAGAGAGAGAGAGAGAGAGAAAGTGAGATTCGGCTTTAAATGTCCAAAGTGATAAGGAATTGATCCATATATGGCAGAGATTGGGGATTGGTACAATTTTGATATAGTCAAGGTTCTCTTTAAATGAGATGCGGACCATATGGTTCATGACGTGCTTGACTTGGCAACACGCCTAGCAAATGGGCAATGGACTAGTCTTCAACCGTCGAAGCTCTTGCCAGTTCGAACTCCCCATCATATTCCTCACCTTTCTCCTCCATTCCACTATAAATATGTGTGTGTATATATATATATATATTGTGCGTGTGTGTGTGCGAGTACTTATCAGCAACAGCAGATAAATTAAGGAAAAGTCTGAGATATGTTTCTCTGTTTGCTGGTTCATGTGTTATTAGTGTTCTTGTTCTCTAGTTGTGGTACATGTTCGATGGGATTGAGTGGCACCTTGCCTCGCTGCCAGGACAAGTGTGGCAACGTCATCATTCCCTACCCCTTCGGTCTCTCAGATAGTTGCCACCTCCCCGGCTTCGATATCACATGCGACCACACCTACAATCCACCAAAGCCATTCATCAGCACGGGCAACATTGAGATTTTCAATATCACGGATGAAACGCTCACCGTCGACTTCCTGATTGCTGGTGGTGATGACTGTGAATACGGCAACACTTATACCCATTCTTGGACCCGCCTTGGTGGTGATCAACATCCCTACACCTTCTCTCAAGCCAGAAACATGTTCGTTGCCATCGGCTGTGACACGCTTGCTGTCTTCTATGATGGCTCAAATCCTAACTCTTCCATCAGTGGCTGTGTCTCTATGTGCAGTGACATGAAGAGCATCGACAACGGGACATGCTCTGGCAATGGCTGCTGTCAAAACTCCATTCCCAAGGGTCTCAAACGCTTTGATGTTAAGCTAGACACAATCAGTGCCAAAATTGGTAGCTTAAATATCACCACCCCCAACAAAAATAGTACCATAACATTCAGTCAAACGATCACCAAATGTAGCAAAACTTTCCTGGTGGATAATGAGTGGTTTCAGTTTCAAGCCTCATTCATCAATTCCTTTAATCGAACGACAGTTCCGGTTGTGCTAGACTGGGCCATTGGAAACCAGAAATGCGACGTGGCCATAAAGTCCATTAACTACACATGCAGGGGCAACACTCAGTGTGTGGACTCTACCAATGGCCCTGGTTACCGCTGTAGCTGCCTCCCTGGATACAAAGGGAACCCTTACCTTCAAGTTGATCCTGATGGTTGCCAAGGTATCACATACTCTTCCATTTTGAATCTTTCATAACTACCTAGCTAGGCATACGAATATGTATATATATATATGTGTGTGTGTGTGTATAGTATTAATATCAGTAGTAATCATTTAGAAAAACAACACTAATTAGCATTATCATTCCTTCTTAATTTATATATTTGGGACTCTCATTCAGATATAAACGAGTGTGCTAGCGATCAAATGACCCACAATTGCTCTATGCTCTGTGTAAACACTCCCGGTAGCTACTATTGTTCATGTCCACATGGTTACCAGGGAGACGGTAAAATCAATGGTACAGGATGCACCAAAAAATCCAAACTACTACAAATTGTTCTCGGTGAGCTAATTCTTTGTCCTCCTTTCGTGCACACGCAAATATATATATAGAAATAACTGATACGATGATTCTACTCATCACTGATCTGAACATAAACATTAGGTTGTGCGTTGGGTTCCTTGTTTTTTCTTATGGTCGGTATTTGGTTATCATACTGGGCAATAAGGAATAGAAGGATGAACAAGCTAAGAGAGAAGTTCTTTGAACAAAATGGTGGATTGCTCATGCAACAACTGCTCTCTTCCCACAAAATAGGAACTAAATCCGCATGCATCTTCACCGAAAAAGAACTAGAGCTTGCCACAGATAACTACAATGAAAGCCGAGTCCTCGGCCAGGGAGCCCACGGTATTGTCTACAAAGGAATTCTCACAGATAACCAAATTGTGGCCATCAAAAAGTCTAAATTCGTGGACAACAACAACAACAACGAAATCAATCAGAAGGACCAGTTTATCAATGAGGTGTTCATCCTCTCACAAGTGATCCACAAGAATGTGGTGAAGATCTTGGGTTGTTGCTTTGAGACACCAGTACCACTACTCGTGTACGAGTATGTCCCCGGGGGAACTCTTTACCATCATATCCACAAACAAAGGGGCTCACTTTCATGGAGTACTCGCTTGAAAATCGCCACAGAGACCGCTGATGCATTGTCCTACCTTCACTCTGCCACTGAAAGACCAATCTTTCACAGAGATGTCAAGTCTGCAAACATTCTTCTTGATGACAACTACATGGCCAAAGTATCAGACTTTGGAGCTTCCAGACTGATACCACAAGATACAGACAACATGACAACAATGGTTCAGGGAACACTTGGGTACTTGGATCCAGAGTATCTCCACACTGGAGTGCTGACAGAGAAGAGCGATGTTTATAGCTTCGGAGTACTCCTTGCTGAGCTCCTAACAGGGGAGCAGTCAATTTCATTTAAAAGAAAAGAGGAGGAGATGAACTTAGGCATGTATTTTCTTATGAAGATGAAAGCAGACACACTGTTTGATATACTAGAACCAAGAGTAAAGACTGAGGCCAAACAAGAGCAATTGCAGGAGTGGCTGAGTTGATAAAGAGATGCCTTAAGATCAAAGGGGATGAGAGGCCAACAATGAAAGCTGTGACCTTGGAGCTTGAGCGTTTGAAAAAGCCAAGATGAGGATAGCCTGCATGAATGGCCATTGAATGAGGGGTGGAGTGGATGAGAGCTTGGTTGTCAAAACAAAAAGGTTTTACAATTGGAATAGGTTTGAGGATGAAAGCTTGCTCCGTGGATCAATTTGGTCTTATAATACTTCAGATCTTGAGACAGGGAATTCAAGTGATCAGCTGGTAGGTTCAAGTTCAACCATGGCCTTATCTAGCAGCACTATGAAGACTGAAATCATGCTGACTTCACTGGGACCAAAGATGAAGTGATTATTTTTACATAATAGCTGGTTAGCATTGTGAGTCTCTCATATGTTTGATGTTTTGTATTTTCCTATAACAACCCTTTGTTCTAAATTAAGTTTTTCCTCCGAGTGTACTAAATACAGTGGTTCGGTACCGTTCTCCTATCCAATTTTTGTCCACCTTCCCATCTTGTAGTCTTAGTTTAATATGTTTTGTGTGATTCACCAAATTTATTCAGAAAATAAAATATAAAAATTGCATAAACCACTAAAAAGTTCAGTATAGTGGCATAGAATTATGTGACAAACGGTGTGAGAAATTAGTAGTGGTACTAAGTACTCTATTTGTGGGTGCGGACTTGCAGTCCATATCCTATGTTACCAGGTGAGAAAGCACTAGTTGAAAAATCAATTTTCAACTTTTGCATAAGCCCTTAATAGTATTGTGCTTATTACATTTGTCAAAACAAAAATTAGATAAACTACAGAATGTATTAAAAATAATAGTTATACATGACTAAACTAGAAACTAGTGTGGTAGTATATTGATAAACAAAGACAAAAGTGAAAGGCCTACTCAAAACCATCAAAATTGATCAAATAAGCAAATAATGAGAGAACATGTGAGAGAAGATTCGATAAACATGACTCCAAAAGACAGTTCTATGAGAGAATTATTCTTTCATGGCAGCGCTATTTATCGTGACTGAGTCAATGATTGTATTGATGTTCTCACATTTGCCTAAAAAAGAATATGAAAAAAATTAAGAGTTCATTTGATGTTTAAATTAAGTTTGTGCAATATTTGTCTTTCAACGAAAATTTACATTTGAGAATATAATTTTTTAAAAAAAATTAGTTGAATTCTCATTCACGTTGTTGTATTTTCAATTTTTTTTTTTATCTCCATTGTTACGTAATTGTATTTTCATTCTTCATAAGTAATCGTTAAAAATTATAAAAATAATAAGAAATAAAACCATTAGATATCTTACCCTTTATTCACATAAATTTGTTAATTTTTCTTTTCCTTTCAAGCTCTTTGTCCATCTTCAAAATGCTTGAACATTAAAATTGATCCAAGTGTTATTTAATTTTATTTTTTTAAATAAAGTGGATAGATCTGTGTTTTTTTAATAATTTTTTTTTCCAATTCGGTTAGAAGCTATATATATATATTGCACCAAATTACAAAAGTACATGAATGAAAAGCTGTTAACTATATATATATATCTCTAGTGAGGTTACAATAAATTGTCCATTTTAAAATAAGTAATCCTATTGTACATTTCTTTTAAGCTAGAAGTCAATGATAAGAGTGATGAATGATGAATTGAATCGTTGACGTATGTCGGTATGTGATGCGCTTAGTGATAGATTTCCCTGCATTTATTTCTTGACCTCTGACGTAAATTGGGCCAATTATTTTGTGGAAAAAAAGACACAGAGGACAAAAGCCATGTTCTCATTCATTTACATCTTAAGAAATGGTGGAGAATTTCTGGCCACTCAAAACACCTCGTCAAAGAGCATGTTTGGAATTTGGAATTCACATGGAAAAAGACGATTGAAACCAAACCGAGTTTGGTTTGGTGGTATTGGCTTTGATAAAAAAAGATGTTTTATAAAAATTTTTAATGTTTGAAGTTGATGTTAGACACGGTGGTGTCAAAAATATGTGGCCAATGACCTTTGGACTCATTGAGTGCATGGGTCATCGATAGAGCTACCATTTGAGTGGTGAGAATTCGATTACCAGTGAGGCGCGTTTTTTTAGAGTTGTGAATAGTGGTTATGTATGGGTGGTTCCAGTACGCGTGGCATGCCAGCATCCCCATTTATTCCAGCGAGACTTGTCAGCGTCCCCTGGGTCTTTGAGTGGGTTCGCCTGCTCCTCTTTCCCAAAGAAATATGTGGGAATGGTCTTGGTAGCACAATTTTTATGTCGGCCAAGTAAGCATGAATCGAATAATCAATTTTCGGTGATTTGTACGCTCTAACATCTTGAAAAATGGTGGAGAATTCCTGGCCACTCAAAACACTTTGTCGAGGTGTATGCTTGGAATTTGGAACTCACATGGAAAAAGATAATTGAAACTAAGGAGTTGTTTGGTTGGTAGTAAATCAAATTACATATAAATAGGTTTACAATTTAAGTGAAAATGCTGTATTTCAACTTACATTATTGTTGTTTGGTTTGATGTAAGTGAAATTATTGTATTTACTTTTTATATGTATAGTTTGATGTAAGTGTGAGAGATATAGTCACCATGTAAGTGATATAGTGAGATGACCTCCATTAGTTTTATTACTAATTATTTAATACTTGTCATCAAAATTAATTTAATCCAAAATAATTAGTTAACTTAATACGATATTTATTTAATGTAAAAATATTTAATATTTTTTTTAAATTATTATTAAATTTAATTAACAAATAATATTTTTTTTAACATAAAATTACATTACAAAATATTTAAATCTAAATATAAGATCATTATAATTCATCCGATTATAGCCTTCAATATTTAATATTAACCATATTATTTTTGTATATAGCAACACCTAATACGTATTCATCCAAAACATAAAAACATTAAAAAAAAATCCATAAAAAATCATTATTTAAAATTACAACATCTAAAATTCATCAAAGTTAAAAAAAAATACAATATACCAAAAAATAAAATAAAATACAACACAATATTTGTCTCAATGACAAAACAGAATAAAATACAAAATGAGATTCATCCAAACAAATAAAAGCAATAGAAACACATAACTCTAAAAGCAAAAACAATTAAAGCAACCAATTCTTTTACACCACTGAGAATAGAACAATGAACATGTTTAAAAAACAGAACATGTTCAAAAAAATCACAGCTAAGGAAGATTGATATACATAGAAAGTAAACAAGTTTATCCATGGTAATGAAAACTTTATTCTACGAAATCATACAAAATTACATCATCAATGCAAGCATTTTTAACCTAATTCACATCCACATAAACAGAAATGAAGCATGGCTAAGAATTGGGTTCAAAAGTGAGTCCTTTAGGATGAGGCAGTAGTGCTCTAGCACGGTGTCTGTCTTCTGAGCATCATAGTAGTCCTGGAGAACAAGGTTGTGAGTAATGATGGTGGGGGTGATGCCGACCTGGGTGATGAATTGGTGGAGGGAGAGGAGATCATTGTGGCGATTATGGCGGAGAAGGGATGGAGGACAGCGTTGCAGGCGAAGACAGTGGGCCAATAGTTGGAGTAGATGGAGTGGCGAACTAGGAGGCCTTGTCGAGATCGTTCTCGTGGATGAGGATGAGGATGTGATTGTGGAGGTCCAGACGCTTGGTGGAAAGAACCGATAGGGTCTCAAGTAGAGATGGCAATTTGTACCCTACCCGACGAGTATACAGATGCACGTGCCCGGTCGAAAGAGGGTATTACCCTCTTTGACCGGATGCTACTGCAATCTGGTATACCCAGTTAGTTTTTTTGAGCTGCATGGTCGGGTAAGGGTATGCCCCTACTCACCCGTACCCCTTACCCTTACCCTTACCCGTTGAAGAGTGCAGGGTGAAAACCCCGTCACCCGTGCACCTTACCCTCTCATATATATATATATAATTTTTTTATAAAAACTAAACATTTACTCACAATTTACTCAATATCTATTTTTCATAGTGATTAATTTGAAAATAATACTTCAAATTTTCTCTTAATATATTATTTTTAAATTTTTATTTAATTTCTATATTTATATTTGATAATATTATCAAAATTGAATTTTTAGATATATATTAAGAATCATAATTAAATTAAAAAAAATAAACAAATATAAAAAAATTATAAGAACATCATGAAAAAAATAAGATACTAATAAAAAAATCAATTGGATATAACTTATGAGAACAAAAATATTACTAGATATTATTACTAGATATTTATAAAATTTGAAGCTATATAAAAATATAAATAGTAGATATATGAAAAAAATTTTTAAACAAAAAAACCAAGATGGTTAAACATGAACAAAACAAAAGGTAGAGTTACCATTGAGTCCTAAATAGAGCGTCATTTTTTATGTGATTATATAATTTAAGATAAGCAAATATATATCAACTTGTAATTTTTGAATTTATGGATGTGTTTAAAGATTGTAATATAATGTATAATTAATTTATTTTTTTATTATTATTTAAATTTAATTCGATAATTTGAACAACGGGTAGCGGGTACCTGCGGGTATACCCAGTACCCTAGGGTAAGGGTAAGGGTATGATTTTTTTACCACGAAGAGTGCGGGTGAAAGAGTACGGGTATGGGGTAGGGGTTACGGGTACGGGTAAGGGTTTTGGCATACCCTACCCGTTGCCATCCCTAGTCTCAAGAAGCTTGGGAAAGTTGGGATTTGGGGTCGTCTTGGAAAGGATGCGTTCATTGTTGAGGGGGTTTGGGAGAGGAGGGGTAGAGGGAGGAGAGAGCGGTTCCATGGGGAGGCAGCGCTTGTGGCGGCGTTGCAGGGCGCCTTCTTCGATGAATCTGAAGGAGAAGTCGCTGAGGATTGGGGTGAGATTTTTGTTGGGTGATAGAAGGCGTCATGCGAAAAAAATAGGGTGATTGTAAGCTCCATTTGAGAATTGTTTTCTAAGATGTTTCAACTCACGACCCATTTTTCTCTGTGAGTTGAATTACTAGAAAATGGGGATGAGAAGTAACTTGAATCACATGTGAAATGTACTTTTACCCCAAACCAAACACCAAAAGATAACTTTTACATGTAAAACTAGTTACCTCACCGCTACTTACACCTATTTATCAACCAAACAACCCCTAAATGCACGTGGCTACGCTACAAAAGATGTTTTATAAAAAGTTTTATTGTTTAAGTTTGAAATACATAAGATATAGTATTGTTAAAAGGAATATATGGGAATGGGCTTGTAGCACAATCTCCATGTCTACCGGGTAAGTGACTACTAATCAAATGATCAATTCCCGGTGATTCATACCCTTCTAACAAGTGACTTATCCACTTTGTAAGATGTTAGTGACGTGTGTCCAATTGAGCAAACAAACTTCAAATAGTCTGATTGTTAATCAAGATATTATAGTCACTAATAAACAATTTATTCATATAATTTTGTTAATAACCTTAATATCATTATTACGGAGTTATATAGCCTAATGTTAATAAGAATAAGGCTTGAGGCAGTGACTCCTTCAATGCAACATTTAATCAGGGAAACTGTCACGCCCTTAACCCTGCTCTCCGGACCCAGTGTATTGACAAATGGCGCCATACCCATGGGGTGAAACCCAATAAGCATGCCATGCCTTAGAACTATTCTCACAACAGACATATTGTTACACCCACCCCTTCTACCGAGGTAAATGTGGCACCCATCAGTTAAAATTTTTTTTTTTAACTGGAAACTGACGCCTCTCAAAAACCAAATCAAACTTACAAATCACATTTTACAACTTTACATCATCTATAGGTTCAAATACATAAATACAACAAATATAATTACTCAAATTTACGGGTACAACCGCTACAAGATCACAACAATAATAAATAGAAAGAAAGGAAGGGGGACCCACTGCAATCCTGGACTCAACCATGACTAGCTTTATACTCAATCAGGCAATCTAGGGTCCTGCTCTTGCAGCTACAGCACATTCAGTTGGTCGGTAGTGGCTTAATAATTTCAAATACTTAAATACAGTGTATATAAAGTATATAAATACCAACTGCTCAAATAATTTCCCAACTTTTCCAAAATACCAGAATTCTAGCAAATTACAATCTTTAAAGAACTCTTGAAACATAAATTCAACATAAATCAACATCAATTTGATTTTCTCAGAAAACAGAAATTTTGTGAGAGACTGCCCTCATCACAATTCAAAAATAACATAACTCTCAAATTCAAAATAAAGCAATACCCAACATTCACCCAGCATAACATGGTCTAGAAAACTCTCTAAACCTTCGCCGTGGCCGCGGCTAGGTTCAGAGCCGTCAAGGAACTCATGTCCTTAACGTTGACCCATCGGTTCATGTCACGTCCCGACCCGCGGGCCCGCCACGTGACAACCGCCGCGACGATCCCGAGGAGGGACACACACCACTCAACCCTCGAGTCATCGCAAGGCTCACAAACTCCTGCTAAACAACACCACAATAATAAAGGTACCAATAACAAAACTTTCACTCGAAGAGTCAACCGTAAAGTGAAAAATATACAAATCACAGTTACAGAGTTAAGAACACTAGTGGATCCACTGCAATCATACAATGCAACCTGATTAACAATAAATAAACAACCTGACTTGGGATACAAATTGCCAAGCACTTCGCCTCGCTATGACGACCAAAACCACTAAAACCTGGAAGGGAGGAGGGGGTGAGTAACCATAGTCACTCAGTGAATGGGTTAGCACAAATCTAACAGAATATCAAAACAAATCGATGAAATTCCAATAAACACATTCTACAATAACTTAAATGAACTGGAACGTTCACATTTGCAACACAATGAAAATACAGGATATGAAACCTTGGTATTTAGAAACCAAAACATAAATTCTCACGAGTATAGACAAAACATCAACATGTATAAAACAAATGCTTGGATATAATTTCCCAAAATGAGTAGAAAAACCAACTTAAATAAATAAAATCCTCGATAATCACAAATCCTCAATTCTGCATGATATATGTTCGAAAAGCATTAAGATATCAAACATGCTATGTGAAAGATCACACTTCGAATATACCAATTGCAAGAAAATAGAATTTTCCTCAAATATTGAAATTTCGTTTCGATCAAATAAACAATGGCCTAAAAACACTCTCTCTAACTTTAGCCGCCGTCGCGACTAAGTTGAGAGCCGTCAAGATCTTCGCACCCTTGACGTTGGCCCACCGGTCCCGTGTGGTGACCCCGGGATCCCGATGTATCATCCAATCAGGCCTCTACGCTCCCACTTGATCTGGACAAATCAACACCCAGGTCCACAACGCCACCTCTAAAGGCTGGCCCGTTGGGACCCATTACTGCAGTAGTCGGGCCTTAGCCCGCCGTCACCATCCAAACCATCATATAGCTGTAGCAATAATACAATCTGAATCACTCATGTCACAGGGTCCTTATCCAGGACAAGCATTCACATATCGGGAATAAACATTATTTCCACAAATCCAAAGCCAAAGCATAGCAATGCATGTAAACTTTCAAATAATATTCTGATCCCGATGTGCAAATACATTCAAAAACATTGTTGTCCAAATGCCAAGAATAACACAATAACATACGAAGCTCTTCAAGTTGATTGAAACATTGCCTTAGACAAGAAACCAGCTAATATCAAATACACTGTAATACTCACAATCCAGAAGAACATGCCATTCAAAAATAAAAACCCTTAATTTTCATAACTATCAATATCAAAAGCATACTTATACAAGTGAAAGGTTTTACAACCATTTCTAAAAATAAATACCAATAAGTTAGAAAGGAAACATTAAGTTTTGGAATACAATAAAAGTCATCAAAACAAGCATAGCTTTTGTTCTAGTTAAACCCCAAGTTACTTAGGATCATTCTAGCTTTCTCTTTCTTTAGCTCACTAAGTTTTCCTCCAAATACAAGATTTATCCCCAAAGTCTAGTCAATCACAACCTCTAAATACTTTACAAGTCATGAAAATATGTTCATCTCATCGCATATATTTACACATGTCAATATATACATATTGATCCAATCCTACTTTACACATCATCAGGTATTTACTTTCACAAGTCTTTACTATTCAACCCCTTTCTTATCCTCAATTATATCTTAGATCCTTATCATGGTGTCGTTACCTCAACATCAATATTTACTTCATCGATTAATAATCTCATTGTCAAAATACTCAAAAGTTAACTATCTCCTCTTAGTAGCATTAAATCAAACTATTATTAGAAATTCACAAGAATATTCAGTCTTGTAATCTAACACTTGTCACATATAACTCAAGCTACTCATCATCAACCTTCTAAAGAAATTCCATTTAAAATAATAATCATAATCACTGACATCCACCCTGTAGATACCACACTATGATCGTACTACAACTAAGCACCCTACACTATGCTCACAAGAACAAACCTCATCAACTTTGATAATTCGATAACATAAGTATAATAATGTCATCCATGGTTCTCAAATATTGCAAAGAAGATATTAGTATAAATCTCACTAACTACCCAAAATCATGTATAAGGTTCCACAAGTCATTCAATTTCCAACGTACTAGTGTAATTATATGTCTTAGCATTTAAGGCTTCATCAGGTTCCATGTACCATATGTATCATATCATGTCTGAAACTTTAGAAATTATGTATCACTAGGGAGATTAAATCATCCATTGAACATACATAATCAATTTCACTTATAACACATAGACTCAATGAACTCATTGTAATAATCAACAATTTTTCATTCATCCACCAAGCATGTATGTCCTCAAGTTCAATCTCAACTAACACAAGTACATCATCGAGTATGCTTTTCTCATGATTTTTCATAAACCATAAGTCATTCCAAATAAACCATAGTCTCTAGTTGTCATCTACACTTTCTTTTTCTCCTATAGCTAGTGATTTAAAAAAACATGATAAAAGCCATGGAAATCATTTCAGAAAAAAATAAATAAAATATTTTTCGATACTCAATTAGAATTGTGCACTCAACATAACCCACTCAGCGAACCCGATCGTCTCAGTCCCCGAGACGCACTTTTCGATCGGGCGAGCTCCTTCCCCTTAGAGGACGCTTCGCCACCTAGATACAAGCAGGGAATTCAAATTCTAATGAACATAATAATGATAATCACAAGAAAATGTATAAAAAAATACAATTATACATGTCTAATACAAAAACATTAGGGTTTTTAGGGCAAAAACATCGCTCATTTTTGGATCCAAACGATCTCGAATGGAGTAAAAACTAGTTCCAATGAGTTCGGGGTAAGAAGAGCTTCAATGTGAACCAAAGAAATACCAGAAAAGACTCAAAATTTTCGGTGCTACAGTAACTTCGAAATTACTACAATAAACCCAACTCTAAATCAAAAATTTTCTTCTACAACATTCTCATACATGCATTATAAATCATTGGCTTCAATTTAAGCCTATGAATCATCATATCCATGAAGAAATCAAAGTTTTTTTATACAATTCTAAAAAAACAAGGAAATACGGAAGAAATACAAAACAAAAAAACATTGAATCTTAGGCTACCGGATTCGGGAGTGAGAGAGGAATAAGTTTGGTATTGAAGTTCACGGAAATTCTCGCGGAAAGATTCTAGGTTTATGCTTGGCCGAACAAGAAGAACAAGAAGCAAGGAAGCAAGAAGGAAAAGAAAGTTCCAGGCTTTTCTCATTCATTCAACAATTTTTTTTTTTTTTTTAATAGGAAATGACCTAATTGCCCCCTTAATAGAAAAATCATATAAAATGGATCCAAATGACAGAATTGCCCTTGATTTTTCACATAAAAGCTACTATGCAAACATGCAAAAATTCCACTACTACTAAATGACCATTTTACCCCTAATGCAAGCATAAAAATTTTACCCCGAGGTCTAAATCAGGACAGGGTACAACAGTTCACCTGTCGGTGACCCCCGGCTACCCGATGAATATCCAATCAGGGCTCTCCGCTCCCACATGAACTGACTCTCGTAGAAATCAATACTCAGGTCCACCACGCCACCTCTAAAGGCTGGCCCGTGGGTGCCCACTACTGTAGTAGTCGGGCCTTAGCCCGCCGTCACCGTCCAAACTACCATGTAAATGCAGCAATAATACAAACTGTATAAATCATATCACAGCGTCCTTATTCAGGACAAGCATTCACAGTACAATACATGCATAATACTAGAAAAGTCCAAATCCAGGACACCATTCCTATACTAAGAATGAAAACCAGTACCACAAATATTGTCGGTAAAACATTTTAATACGCGCACACGATTTCACAAATCATTCCAAATCAAAGCATATGTAACCATCCAAAAATAAATACATGAATTGAATAATTAAATCGCATATACATGTATTTCCACTATTCACAAATACGTATAATTATACAAAATTGATGTATCAATACGGTTTTCATGGCACATCGTAGGAAAATAAATATAAGTATATTTCAAACTTATACGAAATTAAACATGATAAAATGAAATACTTAAACATTTATTTCCAAAATACTAGCCATTAAACAGTTATTTCAAAATAATAATAATTAATTAATTATTTAAAATAATAGCCACTACTAACTCACCTGGTGTCCTTGGGTTCCTTGCTAGACCTGGAACTCCCTTCCAAGACTGAACAACACCTAATAGAATAATATAATAAAAAATAAATAACACATTTAAACCCAAAATAAAATACAATAAACAATAATAGACTCTCTATTGGGTCCACTCACTCCAATCGGTTAAAACCCGACCTTGCATTATCCAACTGGCTTTTCAATTACACTTAAACCAACTCAATTTAGGGTAAACACTGCTGAATCAATCTGAACCGACCTAAATTCCACTGAACCAAGCTTAATTGCACTGAGCCAAACTCAATTTCACTGAACCAGCTTTGAACCAACTCAATTCTTATATAAAATCCATTGAACCAACTTGGTTCAGCCCAAAACCCTTAACCCAAATCAACTGAACCAAACCCAAACCATCTCAACTTGATTTGATCAAGCCTAACTCAACCAAATCAATTCAATTCAACCAAATCAATTTCAACTTGGTTTGATCCAACCAAATCAATTTGGTTAAACCTAACAAATCAATTCAACCATCATCATTAACACCTTAATCATCATTATAATCACCATCATCATCAACTTGATTAACCAAACCAAACCCTAATCTCGGTGCTACAGTAATACTACAGTAAATCCGTCAAACACCTCCACCAATCCAAGCAATTTCATCACCAATACAAGGTTTTTTTTCAACACAAAAAATAATTTCACAACAATTACTTTTTCATCCTCATCAATATATATTCAAATCCATTATCATTTTCATCAAATCCAACCAAATATACATATATATATATACATGCATACATACACATACAAAAAAAAAAAATACAAAGAAAGCTTCTTACCAAGCCAAGTCATCCCTCCGGCGAGTTCCCTCCGACGATCTCCAAGTCCCTCTCCTTAAAACCTCAAATTTCTTCCCATTTGTTTAAATTTTTTTTTTCTCACGGTACTGTAGCAAAAAGAAGGAGAAGAAGATGAACAACACTCAAGCTCTAGATTTTTCTCTCAATTAACTCTTCAGCCGAAATTTACTTTTAGTCCCTCAAAACATAATTTATTACAAAAACAGTCCCTGAAAAACTCCCCAATGGTCCTTAAATTATGAAATGGTATTCTCAAAAGGTCCTTTCAAACTATCCAATGGTCCCTGGATTATAACACAATATTTCAAAAAGATCCCTTCATCTTACCTTTCAGTCCATGGTTTCCAGAAACATCTCATATCAATCCTTTTTCTATTACTCTTTAACCCAAAATCTTTTAAAAACTTTTACATTTAAGTTCTTGTTCTTTCCACTTGGGGTTTCTCAACAAGATTACTCTGTAGAAAATTCTTACTGCAACTGTAGTAATACCCTGAATATATTTTCCAACAGGTATCTAAAGGTTCATGGTATTACACATATAACTTCAAAATTACAACTACAAATACCAACTGAATATAAGAGGTTCAAATGCAAAGAGACTTTTTTTAAACAGAATTCACATACTAATACAAACATAACGACAACTCATTTAACAGTGAACACAAGCTCTCACTAATCAAGTAAGTTACTCATCGAATTATTTACTCGTGATATGAAAGAAATTTAACAACAGATTATAAGCTTGACAACCTAGTAAGTAACCCACTAAAATAACTAGGATAGTATGAAATTTCAAAAATTCAGAATAAAAAAACAAATCATATAAGATATTACAAATATTTATCCAAAATATAGTTTATAAAACCAAAATAGTTCAAGAAAAATACAATTCAATAGCAAACAAAGATATATGTCTCCAAATTACTATAGCAAAAACAAAATATTAGAGATCATTTATTTAAACTCAATGACCCGAGTCAGATTTTCAGAACTCATTTATTTACTCTCGGTGAAACAAGCCAGATTAATAGAGACCGTTATTCTGCACTGACGGAACGGTCTGAAACTATAATTTCTTATCAGAGTCAAAGGTTCATGTCGACATGGTCAATATTTAACCTCTAGTGACAGGATTAATGTCTAGTTAATTAGAGACAAAACAAATTTATGTCAAAATAAATTCTTATCTGAAAATCAAACAAAATATCAGTGCAGAACAGAATTTGTAGAATAATTTGTCAAGCAAACATATAAATACACGCACGATCCCATTTCTTTACAGTAAAAATAATCCAGTTATATTTAAAACAATTTACAAACATAATAGTTCAAAGATTAACAAATATGATCAAAATATGGGAATTTATATATATATATATATATATATATATATATATATATATTGCCAAACTAGCATATATTAATAAATAAATAGAGAATGTACAGCAAGTACAAGAAGGAAGCACAACGGGGTACAAACACTGTTTGAGCAAACAAACAAATAAAGTCTATAATATACATTTTTGTTCAAAGTAAATGTTAATCAATTACCATATACTGAGAGATAAATGATGAGTTCATATAGAAATTTTTAAAAAATAATTAAAATGCCATGAAAAAAAAAAGACTAAACCATATCAACTTTTTATATATATAAAAATAGATAATCCACAATTTCTTAGCGCATAAAGCTAGCCAGCATTTTTTTTTAATAATAAACGACAAATGCTCTTTTTTATGAATATAAATAATACCGAATCGTACTGAACCCCGAATGTACAGTGTATGTACAGTACAAAAATAATATAAGAATCCCAGGTGAACAGTGTATGAACAGTACTGTCGGAAGAGAGATTTGAACCAATGATCTCTCTTTTTACAATTTGGTGTCATACCATTGGGCTATCCAATAGTTGATAGCTAGTCAGGGCTTAGTTTGTTGAAGTTGGTAAGGGAATTAAGAAAATTAAAACTGTATTTGGTTATTGTAATTAAGTCTTTCAATTTAATTTTTTTCCTAATCTTCAGAATAGTAGATATCCAAGACTATACAATCAATTTTAATTATAATGAAATATGATTGAGGTACACAACAATTAAAAAGTAGTTTTGCTTAATTTTCAACAAATTGTTTAGTTTTAAAATTTAAGCAATGCTTTTAAAAAAAGATAAGCAATGTCCACTAGAAAAAAAAAAAATAATGTTAGAAATACATAAAACAACCTAGCTACCATGAGAGCCTAAAAAAATAACAAAAATAAAATTTGATTTTTTGGTTAATTATAAAATGTCTTTCAATTAGATTAAGCTTGTGCATTGATTTCCCATCTAAAGTTTAATTACTCCAATCAAATATTTAATTAGTGAAATATTTGCATGAAGTATAGAATAATATAATAAATAATTTAATTCTCATTTATCTCAAATTTTTTCATGTGAGAAACTGAATTTTTTTTTTTTCTCGCAATAATGATTGAGGATTACACAGTGCAGTAAAACATTTGACTTTGGCCTATGCAAGAGGGGGAAAGTTCAATTCTCTCGCTTAATACGTAGTTAAGGAGAAGTAATAAAAAATGTGTGCACATGCGTTGCTTTGTTCACACATTATTAAAAAAAAAAAAATTGAGCATCGTCCCTAGGGATGGCAACGGATCGGGTCGGATGCGGATATTACCATACCTGTACCTGTACCTGATACCCCACTAATATACCCGAACCCGACGGGTTTTAAAAACCCAAACCCACACCCGCACCCGACGGGTAATCGGGTGCCCGCGGGTATACCCGCCCCGCCCCAATATTAAAAAAATTAATAAAAAATATATTATTTTTATAAAAAAAATAACTTAAAAGTAATTATAATTTTTTATAAAATAAAATAAAATAAAATTATTATAATATTACAAGACCAAACAAAGAGAAAAAATAAAAAACCCTAAATTGTTATGTTGTAGAACATATTAGTATATATATATATGTATATATATATTATATAAATATTTTAGTAATTTTAATTTCGGATGGTGTACGGGTTCGGGTACGGGTCGGGTATTAGAATTCCCATACCCGCACCCGCACCCGTTTCATACAAGTCGGGTTTTACCCGAACCCGACCCGAAACCCGATCAAATCGGGTTTTACCCGTCAAACTCGGGTCGAGTCACGTCGGGTTGGGTCGGGTATGGGTATTATTGCCATCTCTAATCGTCCTTTCTCTGTATTTATAAAAATTAAATAGATAATTTAATTTAATTGGGAAGCCTAGTCAACAATTGCCAAGGTCGTACATCAACTCTACTGCAAAGCACTGAATTGCTCCTTCGTATTAAAAATATTGTGATCGTTGCTTTTCGATACTGTATATTTTATTACTGTTTGCAATGGATATAGCATTAGTAAATAAAAAAACAAATAATTTAGTGTTTGGTTTATAAAATTATAGTAAAATATATAGATAGTTATCAAATTTTTTGGGTAATTCTATTTAGGGGCTGTTTGGTTACCTGTAAGTAGGTGTGATGTATTTTGATTTACAGGTAAAATCCCAACATTGGTTGTTTGGTTTTACGGTGAAAGCATTTTTCTCTGTGAACTAAGTTACTTTTTGGTGTTTTCTTTGCATTTGGACTTACGGCCAAATTGGCGTAAGTCCAAATGCTTTCATTCTTTTATAAAAGTCACCCCTTCATTCAGCGAGGTTTCAATCTTCTTCATCCTCACGACTGTGCTCACAGGATACCCTCTCCTCCTCTCCCTCGCCTGCTCAGCCTCCAAGGGCTTCGTCACCGAGTCCGAAGGCTTCCTCACCGACTCCCAGGGCTTCGTCATCACCTCCTAAGCTTCATCACCGACTCCTAGGGCTTCCTCACCGCCTCCCAGAGCTTCAGCTTCGTCACCGACTCCCAGGACTTCGTCACCGTCTCCCAGATTTTCAACTTCGTCACCAACTCCCAGGGCTTCGTCACCACTTCTCAGAGCTTCAGCTTCGTCACCGATTCCCAGGCTTCGTCGCCGCCTCCTAGGGATTCGAAGCGGAGGTGAGCTCTCGCCAATTTCATGTGTTTCAGCTTCTTGGATGAAAAATTCTTCATTGTTGTTCAAGAAATTACTTGATTTACTAAGGGATTATCATAATATAGCAAGCCACAACGTTCTTAGGCATTATTATGTAGAATTGAACTAACATACAGACTTGGGAATTTAGATGCTTAGACCAATGGGGTTGATATCCCGATTATCTAGATGTAAAAGCGTGGTTTTGCTCTTTAAGCATGTACCTATGCATTTTGTGCTTGATATTCTGAGAAATGGTTGGTCGTCATTGTTGTTTTATCTTTTGTCCAAACTATATTTTGGTTGATTGATGATAAACTGCAGTGCAGATTAGTTCCAATATTACAAAGTCGTCTAATAATGTTTTTTTCTTGTGGGTGAATTTATTTAATTTATTATAAGTAAGCAACTAATTTCTTGACCATGGAACATATATATGTTGAGTGTTCTTTGTATAATAGTTTGTGTTTACGGCTTTTCGTTTCATTGAGAACTCTAGTCATGTAATTTGCTTTATTGAATAGAGTTCGGTTATGTTTTAAGCGTCTTTTGCTCTATCCGATTGCATAGATCTTTGCTTGTGCTTGTAAGTTATGTATATAACAATTGTGACATCTGCTTTCATGCTTACCTGTATGAAATGCTTACGCTAATGTGGTAGTATAGCTTTTCATCCTTGATTACCAAGTTTTTATATTTTTGAGTTATATATAATTTGGCTCATTATCTTAATAATTTGAACTCTAATCTCGAGATAAGTTCCATAACAACTCAAATCTCTATTTGTGGTTGTTGTTAATCTCCATGTATCTGACTAATTAGATACATCTTTATGCTCATTTTGTGTGGATTTAATTTGTTCTGAAGATGTATCTAATTAATGGTTTCAGAACAAATTAAATCCACACAAACCACCTTGTATTATATAAAACATGTATTATATGGCGTATAAAAAGCTCTTGTACACACAAGAGATGCCATTTTACCAGATCGAGGCGGTGTTTGTACATGTTAGATTATTTGATTAAAATCATTATAGATTTTGATGACCTTACTCTCACGAATTGTTATTTTAATAATAATATATATATATATTCCTATATTTTATTTTTATGTTCTTTTATTAATACTTGAGTTGTTATGGAACTTATCTATATATCTATATATATTGAGTTGTTATGGAACTTCATATCACATTAATCTTCATATATATTGAGTTGTTGTGGAACGTGTATATATATATATATATATATATATATATATATATATATATATAAATTGGCTCATTATCTTGAGTTGTTGAACATTTTATTAAGTTATGTTGTTTGGTCCATTTATTTCATTATTTATTATCTTTCTATTATTTATTATTTATATTTTAGGTGCCTCATTATTTATTATTGAAAATTTCTTATTTTTATGATCTTCAAGGTTTTTGTCGGGTAAGAATTATATGCTTCTATTTTACTTGTTGATTATTATATGATTAGAGACAAGTTTTTAGAGATGTACCTCTTTGCCTATTTCTTGACCTATTATTATTTTTGATTATATCTAAAGCTCAGATTATAAATGGACAATCAATTTGGTGATGAAAGCGTTGTACTTACCACCGCTACCATTGTTGCAATTGTAGCGTTAAGGTGGTACAATAGGAGAAGAGGATTGAATTTGCCACGAGAGCCATATTACAATAGGGACCTACAACGTACAAATTATATTTCAAGAATAATACATGGATCCGAGGAGGCTAGTATAGCAATGCTAAGGATGAAAAGGGTTGTATTTTTTGGGTTATGTGATTTATTGAAGTCAAGAGGATTGTTGTGCAACACCCTACATATAAGTGTGGAAGAGCAAGTAGCAATGTTTCTTCACATTCTTGGTCATAATGTGAGGAATAGGGTGATTGGAGTAAGTTTTTTGCGTTCCGGTGAAACTATTAGCCGATACTTTAAACATGTATTATATGCCATAGGGTGATTGAAGTAAACAAGGGATCAAAGCGTATTAGGCGGGAAGAATTGGAAGTCATGCAAAAAATCTCCATTGGATTGGATAGGCTTGCAAGTGCAGTGAGAGGCGGACAAAGGTGTACGAGTTGAGTAGAGATTGTACGATGAGGTAATGACTTTGATTGGCTACTACAATAAGTCTGATCTTGGTTTAGCATATGACCATTTGAATGCCCAAAATAATCTAGCAACTGCTTTTATAAACAAAAGATCATGACCTTGATGCTTTTTGGATGGATGGTTTCCTTAGGCGATTGAGGGCGTGATGGTGGTGTCCGAAATCGTCTACTCTTATGATTTACTTATTTTGTGTTTTTTAAGTTTATGGACATTTATTATTTTGCATGTTGTTTTTTGTTTGGAGTTATTGAACTATGTTATGTTTTATGAACATGTTGACAATTTAATGGTGTTGGTTGTTAAATTTAGGTTGGTGAGTTTTCAAACTTGTTTGATGAACATGTCGAATTATTGAATATGATTTGTTGACTTTTATATCTTGTTTTATGAACATGTTGAATTATTGAATATGATTTGTTGACTTCATTGAATTTGAGTTTGTTGAATTTAGATGACTTGAGAAATTTTTAGATTCAATTTCAAGTGAGTATGCTCAAGTGGTAAGCACCAATTGATGGTTGTATTAGTAAGTTCAATTCAAGTATATTGAATAACTAATCTAAAAATTAAATAAAAATTTAAATAAATAAAAATTCATTAACTTAAATCCATTTTAAATAAATAAAAATACATTAACTTAAATAAATAAAACAGATTTTTAAATGAAATATTAAAAGAAAATTATAAATTATAAAAAAATTTTTGAAAATAGGGGTAATCTCACCACTTACTTTATAGGGAGTGATTCTAACCCACAACTTACATCAAAACCAAACACTTGAAAAGAAAATGCAGCATTTTTCGTTTCTAGAGGCAACAAACAACCAGTGATGTAAGGTGAAAATACAGTAATTTCAATTACATGTAATTTGACTTACACTGTAATTTGAAATACTGGTAACCAAACAGCCCCTTAGATCATAAAATTATAAAGAATTCTAGTTGGCATACTAAACTTTAGTTTTATTGTTAACTGGATTACTAGTGCTCACGTCATTAACGACATGCTGGCGTGGTGATGCATATCATCAATTTCTCACCATGTCAATACCGCCATATGGTTAATTAAAAAGAAAATCATTTTTCACACTAATACTTCTTTGTGGCTAATGATGCCACGTGGAAAGCCACATCACATAACAATGCCATGTCAATGCATCGTAAAATGGGTAACTTGTAGCACCAGGTTAGCACGCTGTTAACGGGGTAACTTAATTAAAATTTTTATAATTCGGTAACCCAAATAAAAGTACCCGAATAATTGAGTTACTTACTAAGTATTTTACCCTAAAATTTATTTTACAAAAAAAATTCCCTAATGATGAAATCATGATCATTCATAGTATTTATTTGAATAGAATGATCTCCAATTCTTTTTAATCACCCTAACCTAAAGGTTTCCGTTAAGAAGTAGTTGATGCCTCTTCTTCATCTTCTTCACTCTATTATTGACAAGAAGGTGGACTCATATAAGTTTGACATACTTCTCGTACCAATTGGATCAATGAGCAACTATCGAGAAGCCGTCTCCTTCTTTCGTGTGAGAGTTCATTAGGGGTTGCGGAGACTTGCCTGAAAACATGAGTACAAGATTGTCTTTTTCTTTATGATGCTTACTCTCTCACCCACACACTTGGGTCTTTCTTCGATGGCTCATCCTAAATCTTCAAAGTAGAGTCTCTTATATAGACATCTCCACGTCCCAAAGATAGCATCTCCCCCTTTTAAAATCTCCGTGAATTCAAATTTGGATACTTTACAAACTTAGATGTTACAACTCCTATTGTAACTAAACTTTGCCATGTGACACTCTTGCTGACCTTGACTAAGTCGCAGCTTCAATTGCAACACAACCTCTAGATGCCTCCAGCCTGCATGGTTGTGTCCAATTTTGAGTTAATGTTGTCGAATCAGCCCAATCTCGACCTATCAGCAATTAGCATGCCTCCTCATGAACTATCAACAATACCCTCTCAAAGTAGCACCATCTCCCTTCCAACACACACGTCCAAAAAGACTCATTGGTAGTTTAAATCTAATTCAAATTTAAATTATCTTTGTGAGAATGTAAAATTAAGTATATTTAAATAACGGTAGAGTCCATAACATTAACATTTGAATTTTATATTAATCATAATAGGTATTTTGGATAATATATATACTTTAAAAATTTATAGTGGAGTTAATACTTTGATGGAAAAATTATATATAAACTAGCATAAAGAGTTCCCGATCCAACATTATCGAGAATACTCAGCCTCTTCGATAGGAGAGAACGGGATAGATTGGAAGAGACTTTGGTTTCTTCAAGTACAGCTTTCAGTTTTTTCGTTTGTTATGTCTAATTTGTTATGCTTTGAGGTAAGTGATCCTGTTTCAGCAATTTATTAGTTATTAATTTAATGTGACATATTATATGTCTTACTCTAATTTTATAATATATTATATTTATATGTTTTGATGTCGTATATCATATTCTGATTATTTCTAACACTGTCCACTATGTATGGGCCACTACATTGCTGTTGTGGGTGTGCTCGTGGTTGCTCATTAATTTGTCAGGCTTGGCCCTTGATTGGAAGTCGTCGTGGGAGCTGAATGCAATGTTCTGAATTAGACATAGAAATAAAAAATATTATATGCTCCCTATTATTTTTTTTAATTCATTTGGTTTGGTTCATGATATTACGGTGGCAGAGAATATACCAACACATATGACAATTACACTCTTACTTGAGCATTTAATTTATTACTTTAAAATAGCAAGATACTTTTATTTGTATGATTAAATTCTTTATTTTTTTTATTATATTTTCACTTTAGATTTTACATCTAAAGGGTCCCAAACAGATTATAAAATGATAGAATATTAAATATTTTCATCATCCTACAATGATCAAAATGCCAAAAATAAATATTACTCAACCAAGGGTTTAATTATCAAATAATAATAATAAATAAATAAATAAATAAATAAATAAATAAATTATACTTGTGTTTGAATGCACTTGTTATAACCCAATTTTTGGCCCATGACTGTAGTATCCCGTTACTATAGCAACCAGCTACTGTAGCGATCCCCTACTGTAGCAGTCCGAGAAATTTTTTTAAAAGCATCAACCCTTTGTGTTCTCCAACTCCATCTCACATCCATGAGTTTCAAACCCTAGCCCTAAGATTTTTCTCCACCCTTGTCTGTTAATGGTTATAGGTAAGTGAATCTTAGGTTTTCCTTATTATTATTTTTTTAATGCAATTGTTGATCTTAACCCTAGATCTGGTCTCCATCTTTTTCCTCTTTTGGTTTCTTCCTAGATCTTTTGAAGTAAGGAGAAGGAAGAGATTTCAGGTGAGTGGGCTAACTGAATTTTATTGATTTATTTTTGACTCTTGTATATTGTATTTGCTTGATTCGGTGTCAATTTGATATGATTATGTTGAAACTTTGGTTGTGTTTGGATGGGGTATCATAATATGTTTAAATTTCCATGAATTATTTGATGTTTTTATTTGAAGTTCAAAGCTTTGTATATATTTTTGACTCATGATTTTCCTATTTGCCAAAACTCAATTTTGTTCTACATGGTCAACTTGGGAGGGAGGTTTACAATGATTTATTCATGAGAAGTATATGAACCTTATGTACTAGATATGGTGAATGGTTGATTTAGGTTGAGGAACAATGCTTGATGAATGATATAATGCTTTTAAGGGAAATATGTGAGCAATGACCAATTGATTGTTAGAATATGATGATATGAGTTTATGGATTGTTGGAGATGATGCTATGTGTGAGAGTTTTATATTAATGTTAATGGCATCGGTATATATGCTTTTATGAGGTGTGTTTGAATTGTTAATATAGATTAGGTAGATTGGTGAAAGAATACTTTAGTTTCCCTATATCTGCATTTAGAATGGAAAATAGTCCTAGGTTTGTGAAATTGAAAAGTTGGTGAGTTTACTTTGGTGTTATTGCATCTTTGATATTGAAGAGGATTTGTGTATGTAATTGATCATTATTGGTTATGTTGGAACTGATGTATGAATATTTGAATAATGCATGCCAAGTGTTTGACATAATGCTTTGAGAATTAATTATAAGCAATGATCCTATGTGTAATACCCTGAACCTGTGGATAACTGTTGGAAAATATATTCAGGGTATTACTACAGTTGCAGTTAGATTTTTCTACGGAGTAATCTTGTTGACAAAACCCAAGTGGAAAGAACAAGGACCGAAATGTAAAAGTTTTTAAAAGATTTTGGGTTAAAAAATAATAGAAAAAGGATTGATGTGAAATGTTTCTGGAAACCAAGGACTGGAAGGTAAGGCGGTAGGGATTGTTTTGAAATATTGTGTTATAATCCAGGGACCATTGGATAATTTAAAAGGACTTTTTGAGAATACTATTTCCTAATTCAAGGACCATTGGGGAGTTTTTCAGGGACTGTTTTGTAAGAAATTATGTTTTCAGGGACTAAAAGTGAATTTCAGCTGAAGAGTTAATTGAGAGAAAAATCTAGAGCTTGAGTGTTGTTGATCTTCTTCTCCACCATTTTCTCTGATGAACCCGAGAGTTAAAAAGAGAAAAGAGTGAGAGATTTGGAGAGAAATTAGAAGAGATAAAGTTTGGTATTTGGAGGGGAGAATGGATGAAGTATTATTTGGTAAAGTATTTTTGATGATTTATTTATTTATATACTTGAATGTATGTGTGTGTGTATTTGGTGGATTTAATGAAGAAAAATGATGAATTTGAGTAGAAAAACTTTGTATGTTGTTGTAGATGATGAGTGTATGAAATTGTTTTGAGAAAACCTTGTATTTGGTGATGAAATTGCTTGAAAATGGAGATGAGTTTGCCGGAATTACTGTAGTAATTACTGTAGCACCGAGATTAGGGTTTGGTTTAATTAATTAAGTTGATGATGATGATGATTAAGGTGTTAATGATGATGGTTAGATTGAATTGGTTGGGTTTAACCAAATTGAAATTGGTTGAGTTGAATTGGTTTGGTTGAGTTGGGTTTGATCAAATCAAGTTGAGATGGTTTGGGTTTGGTTCAATTGATTTGGGTTAAGGATTTTGGACTGAACCAAGTTGGTTCAATGGATTTTGTATAAGAATTAAGTTGGTTCAAGGCTGGTTGGTTTAATTAAATCTGGTTCAGTGAAATTGAGTTTGGTTCAGTGCAATTAAGCTTGGTTCAGGGGAATTAAGATTGGTTCAGATTGGTTTAGCTGTGTTTAGCCTAAACTGAGTTGGTTTAAGTGCAATTGAAAGCCAGTTGGATTATGCAAGGTCAGGTTTGAACCGATTGGAGTGAGTGGCCCAATAGAGAGTCTATTATTGTTTATAGTATTTTATTTTGGGTTTAAATGTGTTATTTATTTTTTTTATTATATTATTCGGTTAAGTGTTGTTCAGGCTTATGAGAGAGTTCCGGGCCTAGGAAGGAACCCAAGGACACCAGGTGAGTTGGTAGTGGCTATTATTTTAAATAATTGATTTAATTATTATTATTTTGAAGTAATTGTTTAATGGCTAGTATTTTGGAAATAAATGTTTAAGTATTTCATTTTATCATGTTTGATTTCATATATAGTTGAAATATACGTATATTTGTTTGCCAATGATGTTCAGGATAACCGTATTGATACATCCGTTTTGTATAATTATACACATTTGTGAATAGTGAAAATACATGTATATGTGATTTAATTATTCAATTCTTGTATTTATTTTTGATGGGTATATATGCTTTGATTTGGAGTGATTTGCGAAACCATGTGAGCATCTTAAAAATGTTTTATCGGCATTATTTGTGGAATTGGTTTTCATTCCTGGTATAGGAATGGTATCGTGGATCTGAGCTTTACTGGTGTTATGCATTGTTATACTTTTGGCATTGGCTTTGTGGAAAATAATGGTTATTTCCGTGATGTGAATGCTTGTCCTGGATAAGGATCCTGTGATATGATTTATATCGATTGTATTATTACTGTATTTACTTGATGGTTTTGATGGTGACGGGCTAAGACCCGACTACTGCAGTAGTGGGTCCCCACGGGCCATCCTTTAGAGGTGGCGTGGTGGACCTAAGTGTTGATTTCTATGAGGGGCGATTCGGTGGGAGGCGTAGAGCCCACGGCTCGATATTCATCGAGTGGCCGGGGGTCACCGACCGGTGAGCTCGATGGGTCGGCGTTAGGGACATGAGTTCCTTGACTGACTCGAACCTAGCCGCTGCCACGGCGAGGGTTTAGAGAGTTTTCTAGACCATGTTATCTTTTGGGTGAGTGTTGGGTATTGCTTTATTTTGAATTTGAGATTTATGTTATTTTTTTGAATTGTGATGAGGGCAGTCTCTCACAAAGTTTGTGTTTTCTGAGAAAATCAAATTGATGTTGATTTATGTTGAATTTATGTTTCAAGAGTTCTTTAAAGATTGTATTTTGCTAGAATTCTGGTATTTGGAAAAGTTGGAAAATTATTTGAGCAGTTTGTATTTATGTACTTTATATACATTGTATTTAAGTATTTGAAATTATTAAGCCACTACCGACCAACTGAATGTGCTGTAGCTGCAGGAGCAGGACCCTAGATTGCCTAATTGAGTATAGAGCTAGTTGGGGTTGAGTCCAGGACTGTAGTGGGTCCCCCATTTCTTTCTTTCTTGTTATTGATGTTGTGATCTTGTAGCGGTTGTACCCGCAAATTTGAGTAATTATATTTGTTGTATTTATGTATTTGAACCTGTAGTTGGTGTAAAGTTGTAAAATGTGATTTGTAAGTTTGATTTGGTTTTTGAGAGGCGTCAGTTTCTAGTTAAAAAGTAATTTTTAACTGATGGGTGGCATATTTACCTCGGTGGAAGGGGTGGGTGTGACACTATGATTATGAGATGGGTGGTGAAAATGATGTCATTAATGAAGTGAAGGTGTGTGGTTAGAGAAATTTTTATGGTTGTATAAATTTTGAATGAATGTTTAAAATCATACTTTTCAATTGATTGAGAAACCTTTGAAAATGATATCTCATATGCTTGCATGACTTGAGTCAAGAGAGTTGGTTTGAGACTAGATAAATGCATGTATCTTGATATCTGGAAATGACATTGAGTTGGCTGAAAATTGTGACCAAAATTTGGAGGTCATAGAGACAGAATTTGTAGAATATTAAAATTGAAAAATTGCAGTGAATTGTTTAATCTATCTAACTGCCAAATTTCATATTTATTGGGTATATATTCTATGAGATATGATCCATTCAAGTTGACATGTCATGGAGGTATTACTGTGTAGACCTGCAAAATTTAGAGGCAAATTCCAGACTCACTAAGTGTAATTAGACAAAGTTCCCAGTATAAAAAATATTCCTTATCACCTTAACTTTCAACCTGCAAAATTTCAAGTTTATTAGATTTGTATATTATGAGTTATGATCTATTAAAAAGGGCTTGTACAGGATGATGTTTCTATGCAGAATTTTCAGATTTAAAAGGATTTTTCTCACTCTTGTAAGTTGAATTTGGGAAAGAATTAAACAAGGAAAATATTCAAGATTGTCCTAAGTTTGTTTCTGTAAAATATCTTTGCATTTGATAGTATGTTTTTGGAGTTATGTGTTATGGAATGAGGCATGTTTAGAGGTGTTTTCATACTGAGAAGTGTGAGATATAATATAATAAGCTAAGTGTTTATCTTGCATTGCACCTTGGCTTTTATGTGCATTTAGGTTGGCAAGCATGATTGCATGTCATCCAACTTGATAATGGGAATCTTGAGGTTATTTGTATTTGGAATTATTGTTATTATTAGATTTTACCAATCATGTAATTATGTGTTGGAGGGTGCATTTACTTGTTCTGTTATTTTCCTTTTTTTGCTCAGATTTAATCTGGCTTATTTCTTTATTTGGTTATCCAATGGTTTTACTCTTGATTTTTTAGAGTGATTCGGTATGTATTAATGATTTGGTAATTTATTTACTAAATTCTATAATTAATTGATGTTTATCTACTTTCCTTTAAAGTAGGATTCTGAAATTTTGAATTTCTGTTTATTGGAATATTTGAGAAAAATTTGTGAACATTTAGTATTTCGACTACAAGTTTGTTTGAATGTTTTAGTCTCCAAATAAACTGTACTTAACCCTATCAGTAGGGGTTAAATGCTAACCTTATCGACAAGAATTTCTAAAAAATTGAGACTGTAGTTTCGTACAGTGTTCATTCGGTAATAATAATTGGTCATCTGTTATCTATACTAAATTTTGAGACATTTTGTTTGAAATCATGTCTAGAATTTTTTTTTGTTTCCAAGATTTGTATTTATGGATTTCGTATTTGGTTAATGGCAATATTGAGAAGTGTTTGCAAAGTTATGCATTAGAAACTTATGTTTATATATTCATACTTGTGCGTGGTTTCTTGCCTAACTTTACTTGTGGTTTTTATTGATTTTTGGAAAGGTTGAATAAGCTTCTTCTGTATTTGAAAGTGTTTGAAAGTTTTCCACCTATTTTCACCCCTCACTGAGTAACCGAGTTACTCAGCCTCTCTTCTTCTATCTTTTCAGATACTGGACTCTAAGGTTATTGTGCATAAGTCTAGTGATGTTCAACCAGTGCTAAGATGGATCCACTAGAGTTATCGTTTTCTTGAAATTTTTCTGAAAAATACTCATTTTTTATATTATTGTATAATATTAAGTTGTAAAATACTTTTGTAACTTCATTGGTTTGTTCTTATTTTCTCTGAATTAAGTTCTGAGGCCTTACAAATTTATGGGATTCACGCCTTGTGGGTCTACAACTGTTTGTCGATCCGCTCTTCAGATCCAACCGGGCTAGGTTCGGGGCATGACAACACTCCTATAGGTTAAAGTCAGAAAAGACAAAAGTTGGAGGTCTCTTCCGTGATGGTGAGAATAAGCATTCAATTCCACAATATTCTAATAGGATTAAGTGCGACCCATATGTTTAGGTCCCTATACCACTCGCAAGTTAGTTCCCTTTAGAGCTTCCTTAGTTTCCTCTAATAGGAGATCCTTTTTACACCCATGTTTTTTGTTTATCTGTGTTAATTATTTCCATTTCTAGATTTGTTTTTAGTTTTTCATTGTCTATACTTGCTTATTCAGTTTGTACTTATTTTTAATTTTACTTTAACAAATTAATAGTTTATTTGAAAAAAAAAGGTTTGAATTCATAGTTGATTTATTAATGTTTATTGTCTTATGTTAATCTAATCATATATATATATATATATATAACTCTCTATCCCCAAAATAGTCAAATAATGTTGATAATTGTGCGGTGTATATATTCTTGATTTATGTGAACTTCATCATCTCTTGCAATTTTTTTATTTTGAAATAATGATGCAGGAATCATTATGTTGTTATTGCAATAAAAGTGACCAGTCTTTCATACTTTGATTTTTGTTTATAAAGTAAACCATTCATATTTGTACCTGAATTAAAGCATAACATTGTAAGCTTAAGGAAAAAAAATATATATAGCACATTGGTTTGTGCCTGTTATTAATTTTGCTTTAATAAATTTGTGATTTATATATATATTTAAAAAAAAAAATTTAAATTCACTGTTGATCTAATGTTGCTTATTGTTTTATGTTAATCTAATCAAGTATATATATATATATATATATAACTCTCCTTAAAGAAACAAGACTTGGTCAAGTGTTGATAATTGTGCGTAAATTCCTATCTATGTCAATTTCATCATCTCTTGCAAATTTCTTATTTTAAAATAATGATACATAAATCATCATGTTGTTATCACAATAGAAAGTGACAGGTGTTTCGTAGTACGGTTATTTTTATTTAGGTAAAAGTAAACTATTCATATTTGTACTCCTAATTAAAGCACAACATATATTATTATAAACTCAACAAACCAAAAAAAAAACTATTGTATAACACATCATTTCGTTTGTACCTATTCTTAACTTATATTGAATTCACTATTGATCTATTAATGCTTAACATTTTATGTAAATCTAATCAAGTGTGTATTTATATCCATATAATTCTTCCTACCAAAACAAACTTAGTCCAGTATTGATAATTATGTGGTAAACTCCTATCTATGTCAATTTCATCATCTCTTGTAATTTTTTTTTTATTTTAAAATAATGATGCATGAATCATCATGATGTTATCACAATAAGTGATAAATATGTTATACTTCGGTTATTTTTATCTGGTTAAAATAAACTATTCATATTTGTACCTCAAATTAAAGCACAACATATATAAGATCAACATATAAGCTCAACAAACAAATAAAAAATTTATAGCACATGGTTTATATTTATTCTTAATTTTTTTAATAAATTAGTGGGTTATCAATTTTTATTTAACGTTTAAATTCACTATTGATCTATTAATAAACAAATTTTATGTTAATCTCTTCAAGTGTGGGTATATGCAATTTTCCTAACCAAAACAAGACTTAGTCCAATATTGATAATTGTGCCGTATATTCATGATCTATGTCCATTTCATCCTCTCGCAATTTTTTATTTTAAAATAATGATGTATAAATCATCATGCTGTTGTCACAATAAAAAGTGATAGTTCTTTCATATTTCGGTTTTTTTTATTTGGCTAAAAGTAAACTATTCATTCTTTTTACCCTGAATTAAAAAGCAGAACATTATAAGCTCATCAAAAATTATGAGACAAAGTTTTTACATATCTATTCATTCAAAAATAATTACATTTTTTAAATAAAAAAATTACTTTTTTTGAAAAAAATAAAAAAAAATTCTTATTATTTTTTATAATAACTATTAGAGAATGCAATTATAATATAGTTATTACATTAAAGTCACTTAATTCTGGTTAATGACACTAACACATGTGCGCCCATAAGGTGAGGGTGAGTTCAAGGCAATAATTCATGTTCGCACACCTCTTGACAAGCATGTTTAAGACAATAATTCATATGTGATAAATATACTAGTAGGTGTTTATTGTCTTTGTCAATACAAATGTCCGCAGATAAAAAAAAATAAGAGAGAAAATAGAGAAGAAAGATAGACACAGAAGGAGCATGAGATAATGAAATAAGTGCATAAACAGTGACTGAAACATTGTACTATGTGTTTATTGGTTTATATTTTTTTCTCAATAGGGGGTGGGAGTGTGCAAATAGCTTGGATGGTTGTGATATCTTTGGGTATTATGGGGCGTTTGGATGCTCTCAATCATTACCCTGGGTAAGGGAATCATTGATTACACATTTCCTTCTTCTTGTTTGGATATGCATGTAATGATTGAGGGCCAAAAGAAATCATTACCTCTCCTCAAGGCATAACTCATTCCCCCCATATTGGGGGAATACCCAGTAATAAAATGTAAAATTACATTCTTGCCCATGAAAATTCCTTGTGTTCTTGCATGACCTCCAAAGGTGTGTTCAAGTTCTTCTTTGGCATTACTTACAAATTTATTAGTTAAAATGTTTAAAAGAAATAATTATAACAATTAACCATATAATTGCAACGATATTTAATTATTTTAAATAAATAATTACAAGAATGAAACCTCCACTGGCTTAAAAATAGAGAAATTTATATAATTTAATTATTAATTATATTAATAAAATAATTAATTACTTAAATAAAACTAGAGTAATTATAAAAAAATTATTTTATTAAATGTTTAAAACAATAATTGTAGCAATCAACATATAATTAAAATAATATTTAAATAATTTAAATAATTACTTACAAAAATAAGCATACATTGACAATTAAAAATAATTAATAAACTTATTAATTAATTTTTTATGAAGTCATTAATGATTAAAAAAATTTATGTGTCATTAAACATATATACATATATTCTTATTGAAGGAAGGTTATAAAGGTAATTGACTCACATATCCCCCATTTATTTTTTACATTCTCAATACATAACTCCTTCTAACCAAACATAGTTTTCATTCTCATTCTTTCTCCATTACCCCATTCCCATTACCCTCTTCATTACCCCCATTCCTACCCCCATTTCTATTCCGTCATCCAAACACTACAAGAAAAATCATAAATCGGCACGGTAAAATTGGCACGGAAATGGGATTAAAAACCGTGCCAAACTGATTTTGGTACTGTATTTGGCACCAAAAATTAACTATGCCTATAGCACTAGTCACAAATATATTTTGGCACCGTTTTTTTAATATCGTGCCGAACTTTGTCACTGTTTTCGGCACGGTTTTTACTATTGTGCCAACCATTGCCATCAATGTTTGGCACGGACTTTGATTCTACATTTGACACTATTTTGGCACTGTTTTATTGTTCAGTATTTGGCACAATTTTTAACATGATTTTATATACTATACTTTTTTCACGGTATTTGGCACAGTTTTTAATAAAACTTTTTTGTTATAGTTTTCGGCACGCTTTTGTTTAGTCTGTGAAAAAAAATAATTTATATGAAATTAATTTAATTTAATTTTTTTTAATTGCATTACCAAACAAAAATCATCCTATTGAATTAACAATACATATAGATGCCCTATATATACATTGGAAATCATGTAGTATAACTATACAAACACTTGTATCAAAACAACATTAAAACTCCATTCCACATGCAACATTAAAATTCAGTATTGCAGCTTTGTTGCTGGGGAACAAACAAGATCCTGATAACATTAGTTGTATATCCTTTTCTTGATCTTATCTGAGGATAGAAAAAAAAACACACAAAGGTCCAGATAGGATTAATATAAAAAGAACAAAAATTAAATTAAATAAAAAAAAGGAACAGGAAGTATTAGGCTTCTCGAGGCTCTCAAAACAACTCAAGGTATTTTTGTGGCGTTGGGGAAGGTGGAAACAAGACACATGAGTTACCTACCCACCTACCATCCTCTTCCGGACTAATTAACCGTAATGTTTTTTTATTATTACAATAAATGTTTTTCCATGAAAGTACCTGAAAAAGCATGATGTGTAACTCTCCAAACCTAGATTGTACTTCCTCAGTCGGAAACAAACAAGAGATGAAATTTGAGAATCAAAACATATTTAAATCTATAAATCTCGCTTTCAATACCGCCTTTTAGTAAATTTTTGGTTCCGGTTTCTTCGAACTTCAGTGGAAGATGATTGTCTCAATCAGGTATATAAGGATTTGCAGATATACCTCATGTAGTATAGCTAATCAAATGTATATAAATCATGATAAGATCTACAGTTTTTCAATGACAATAATGCGATTGATATCTACTCCGCTCGAAAAGAATTATCGGTTACTTGACTTGAGTCAACAAATGAATAAGATTGACCACATGCTCCAAATTCATTCAATTATGTGTTTTTCTCATTGATCGATGAGGATAATTCATACCGGCAGTGAACTATTCATCCCGCAAAAAGGACATCAAACTGCTGAGCCTCGGGTTTATAGTTAATTCCTCTACAAAGAAATAAACAAATGATAAAACATAATGAAAATACATTCAAATCCATAAATCACCATCCCAAGATATATCTTTTAATGACTTTTTTCCGCCAATTAAACTAAAAATGAACAGAGACAGTGGGAGTAATTAGAGCTTAATGAACAACTGGAATTCAAGATAAGAGATTTGAAGTTTAGGAGTACATAGAGATAATATGCAGTGGAAGTGTGCAAACATGTCTATATCTGGCATAAAAATTTGAAATACAGCAGATATACTTATTGACAAGATTCTTACTTTCAAACGAGAAAAATGGAGCCAAGTTTCAAACTTTAAGATTGAAGTCTAGACGGAAAAAATAGCCCATCCATTATGTTTTCAGTAAAGCTAATTAGTATGTGTCATTTTGAGAGTGAATGAAAACCGATGGGTGAACAAAGAGAAATATTTCTTAATGTTGTGAAAATAATGAGTTCCACAAGATTATTTTCTCCACAAGTAAATCATACACTGCTCAATCGCTTACGAGTATTGTATTGAAATGGAAGTATAGCATACTGTAAAATAGCTTTGGAAAAAAGTTATTAGTTTCAATTCAGTTTCTCCTTTTGTTTTCTAGATAACGTATTATCCATTGAAAACAATCTACTTCCGAAACTCAAAAAATTTAGTTAAAATGGGAAATAGGACTAGCATAATAGATGAAAAATAGACGTAATAATCAAGAAATTGATAATAAGACAAAACAAAAGTAGGCTATAAATAAAAGGCCAACCAAACACCTCCTAAGGGTTTGATCAGAAGAAAATATTTCAAGCATCCCAGCAAGTCATGGGAGGTTTTAAAAAGTGTGCAGCAGTCAAGAGTAGAAGCAGTTATGCTAGGTACTCATTTTCTAATTTTTTTGAAGCACTAGTACGTGAAGAAGCAGTTGTGCTAAATACTAATAGGCCTTATTTGATTACTGCAAAGATGATGAGTAGTTTATTGATTGTAGAATAACAGGACACTGTAAATTGTAAGGGTTCCCTAATTGGGCAATTCAGTTGACATCATTTCACTACAATGGTGCCTACCTGGGACTCATGGCATGGTCAGCTGCCATATCTTGTACAATGTGGTAAAAGAATGAAAGCATAAAAAACAAAAATCAATAATAACAAAAATGATGAGGATTTCTAAACTATTCTAGGATTTTCTACAGCAAATATAAACGTTTACCTCCAAGAATTCATTTACTAGACCTTTGTTGTCAGAATCTAAACCCCTCCGCTGCCCATCCATGTTGGTTGTATGTTCATCAAATGTGAAGGCAACAATACCCTGCATAAAGTATAATTTAAAAAAGTAAATAGCTCCTGAACTCTGCGGAAATCACTCATTAAAAGAATGGCAGTTATACCTTGTGAGCAGCTTTACTGAACTGAGTAGTAGCACTACTAATAGCGTGAATTGTATTACTAAGGAGGCTTTTTGATCCTTGAGCTATGCCAGTAAAGAGACCACTAGGCCTCTGAAAAAATCAGTTATAAGTTAAAATACAGCACTTATGAGAATATGAGATTAATATCACATACCTGCACAATTCCTTTGCTAGAAACTGAGAGAAAATCCTTGATACCAACTCCAACATTTCTTACAAAACCCATTGGATTTCCAATAACACCAGCAGAGCCAAATACCTGAAAACAAAGCACGAATAATCATGCAAGCAAAAGGAAATGCTTATAGTTAGCAAGCTTCTTTGCAATTGACAGATAAAGAAACATAGCAAACCATCATGAGAAAGGTATTTCTAAAGTGCAAACTAGAAGGACTAGTACTATAAATGAAGAATAACAGCATTGCATCCTCCATAAGCAGCATCACCAACAAAACCTGGTGGTAGAACATTAAAGAAACCATGGTTAAGTAAATAGGCATCATAAAAGGCTAGTATTTTTAGCGTGAAAGAAAGCAAACAGCTATCTGGATTATTAGCTATGCCGGAAAAAGAAGAAGTTCGAAGCTGTTGAGAATAATTCACAAACATGGAGAGTGCACTACATACATGGTTCTTTAATATGAATGCTGGACTTCCAACTCAAATATGGGGTTTAGAATGAGTTAGAAGTACTTGTTATGCTACAAAACTGAGCTAAGGAGACACTTTTGTAAAACACACCTCTAAGATGGTTGAACTTCTGTTCAAGCAAGTGAAGGTGATATTCTTATTAACTGCTATCCTCAGTTAAAGAAACTGATCATTATTCTTAATTGCCTGTCTACAACTCCATCAATTCTAACTGAATGTGTGTTCCATTTAGTTTGTATTTCCAGAACCAGCTTCCACTATCCATCATTTCCTCTTTAATTGGTTCTAGCTTGACAACAAAGCCTGCAAATATAGAACTATTATAGTCTGCAAGAGAGTTCATTAGTCTGCAATAGGCAGGGACTAGTTTTGCATGTTCAAAGTGCCATAGGATATGTTGAATATAAAAAATGCATATCAATTTCAATCAAAAATTACAGAAAAGTTTTGCTGACCTGAATCACCAGAACTGACATGCATCCGGTGGCCATTTGGCACTTCAAGTACATGATTGCCCTAAAATATCAAGTTAAAATTATAACCCAGAAAAATAATCAAAATGCATTAAATGAATTTCCTGCAAAGTCACCTGTAAGACTACATCGATTGCCTCAAATTCTGCATTCCCTTGCTAAATAACTTTTAAACACACCTTTATTGTAATGATAATCATATGGTTCTGGTGAGAGTACTATATATCCCACTTTACACTGTACAACTCATAGCACTGTTTATGGTTATTGTTCATGAGAAATGAATGATTTTGTAACTGTTGGATTTGAATCCAATGATTGAACTAGAGACAATTGTAGATGACTAGCTCCCATATATATATACTTATACGAAATGATTATATCTTATTCGAAGCTTTGTAAATAGGCATGCATATAATATGTTGAAATAAATTTATTGTTATTATTATTTTTAATAATGTAGAAAGCCACAATTTTATTAAAAAAAAATATAAAAGCCAATAGAACCAGATTACCGATTGTGGGTGTGAGAATTTAAAATTTTCGAGTTCAAGTCCCATTAAATACAATGTGGTAATGGGCTATCGGTTGTGAGTGATGGTTTATCGCTCAAACCCTGTGTTGTTGGGTGAGGGTCTATGGGTTGCATGATCAATTATCGGTTTACGCACAAGTCCTTGACTATACTGTAGTTCTCCCATTTGTAAAAGAGAAAAAAAACATACAAATGAGGATAAAATACAGAGGAAAATAACTCACACACATAACATGTCCATTTGGGATAAAATAAATTTATTTATTATTGTTTAAAAATAAAATATATGAATTATAATTTTATTAAACAATAAAACATAAATTGCAAGAAAACTCTGGCAAAAAAAAGTGAGGTGAGAACTAGCTAGCTTAGCAGCACTCATCGACTTGCAATGTACAGGGAGGTCTATGTGAGGAGCACTTTTCCTCCTCTCTAGGATTGCATGATAAGGGACTTTATACTTAGGAGGTTTGCAACCCACTGTAATGCACTTTTCTAATTGCCTATCCCTTTGCTAAGAGTCACTTTCATCAAAATAAAACAACAACAACAACAACAAGGGCCTATTCATCTTTTTCTTCTACTTCAAATCAATCGTAGACTAGTATAAATTTGACATGCTCAAGGTCAAAATACCGAGCATGCATTCACTGAGCAATTACCTTGAGAGAGAGAGAGAGAGAGAGAGAGAGAGAGAGAGAGAGAGTCCCCTGTGTGTGTGTGTTTTTTGTGAATAAAGTGGATGAATTACAAATTTATTGAAACAGGAACAAACAACCAAGAATCTTACAACAAAAGCAGAAGAACTTGAAACAAAATATAAAATGACAACAATAGAACCAAAAATGTAAACAACGACCAATAAGAAAATGAAAAACCACCAAACAAGCAAAGAGCTGGAGTCAATCACTAGAGGTGATGCACTCCTAAACCGAACAAACACAAGGAAAACAAAACCAAAATAAAGGAACAACTGAGTATGTGAAGTCCTCTGTGTGGAAACAAGGCCCTTATTCTAGCAGCTTCATTATGGAGGATTACTCCATCAGCGGTTGTAAAGACGATATGCCGGGATGGTTTGTCGTACTGGTGCTCAGGAAGTTGAGAGAGCATCTAAGATTTTGAAGTGAGTCGCTTGGAAGACACCGATGTGGATCTTGAGCTGCGGATATCCAAGCGAGAAGCATATAAATGATTTTGGAAATAATTGAAGAATGTTAGAGCACATGAGACTTAAAAATTATGTTATTTCTTGCCAGCCATGAATTCCAGAAAATAGATCTCAAAAGCATGTCCCATAATTAAGGTCCATACTCAGACTTCCAAAGAGGGAATCCAAGAAGACCAGATCTCATATAGTCAATGAGGATGGGAATGAATGGCTAGAATTTGTCTAAAAAAGACAAAATATGCTCAGTGAAACTACATGTAATAAGAAGATGTTTTGTAGTTTCAGTAGTGTAATGGAAAAGGACACAAGTATTTGTGGTACAATGGATGTTGCAACTTTTTTTAGTTAGATTGTTAAGAGTGAGAATTTTATCCTCCCAGGCTAATGAGCAGAATAAGGTTATCTCAGGTGGATAACTAGTTTTCCAAAAGTGAGAGTACAAGGGCCTGCTGAGTCCACCATCGATATGAACCTAATAGAAGGACCTCACAGTGAAAGACTTATTGCTCTCGAGAGACCAGGTTTTCACGTCACCCTCGTTTCTTAAGTAGTCTGGAATGGAAGACAAGAAAGGAATGTCCTCCGAAAGGAAGACTGATCGAAATAAGACTTTCGGATTAGGGTAATCTTGTGAAAATTGTCTAATCAAAATTGTCTAAACAAAGGTTGGGTCAAATATCTTTGGGTCAAATAGCAGCACCGTCCCATATAATATGTGAGGAGTAAGCTCTAAAAGATGGAACAAGTGGAGTGATACCTGCCCAAAAGAAGAATTTTCTCCTATGTGGTTAATGGAACATAGGCTACGGAGTTGAAATGAAAGATTTTAGCTCAACAGTAATTTATCTTGAGCTAATATTCCACCACCATTTACCTAGTACAGCCTTATTATATTCATAAAGGTTAAGAATTCTCCACCCACGCATATAACAAGATCTACAAATCCTGTTATAAGCTACTAGGAGAATGCCTTTAGGTCCTAGTTTAGGCATTTTCAGATGCGGGGAAAATGTTACAAAAGGGAAAGATCCACCACTGATCGAAATGTTACAAAAGGGAAAATGCTACAAAATGCTAGCAACTCACCACCCTTCAGGTCTACCAAAGGGATACAGAGTTGAGAGGGTTCTCTCCTCACTAGCCTGCAAAACCTGAGAGAAAAGAACAAAGAAAAGGGGCACCAGCCTTCTGCTCTCCAGCCAAACAATACTATTCACTTTTTGGCATCCAAACCAAGTATTAAAACCTTGGAAAACCCCTCCAAGCATAAGGAAACTAAAAAATAAACAAAAGTTTTAAGCTAATACACAGTTAGGAGATAATTAAAATAAAGAGAGTGCTATGGAAATAGGAGGGAGATGGGTTTCCATGAACAAGTCATTTTGACAGGTCTTCAGTCTAGTAGCCATAACTTTTTGTAGGAGCCTCCAATTAATATAATATTTGTTGGGTTGAAAACTAGGCTTCCTTGGCTTTCGAGCTATGGGTTATATGCATCTTTTGTACACCACAGTTGTTACAGATTTCACAAGGAAGTTCACCAAATATATGGTGTTCCTTAGAAAATTCTTCAATGTCCAAGTGCTAATTAACACTTGGTCTTTCTTGCTCTACTCTAGCATCATTTTCCAAAGGAAGTCCATTCGAGTTTGGCCTATCCCCTTAATCACCCAGGAGGGTAATTTGAACATCAACATCCAATAGATGATGATTGAGGACAATACAACATTAAGGAGAGTGAGACAACGTACCCTTAAGAGAAAAGTGATTGGCTTTCCAAGATGTGAGTTTGTTGCAGACCATCATAATTAGGTTTAGCCAATCTTGGCACCTTGGCCACCACCTGTAGAGTGGAACCCCGATGTAGGTAAGGGGGGAGACACTCTCTGGCATAGTTGAGGGTGGCTAGTGCAACTAAGCTTGGTTGGAATCCATAATTCATGGAATATAGATAGCTCTTCTGGAAATTGATAGTGAGCCCCAAGGAACCCTCAAATAGATAAAGGATCAATTTGATGAATTGCAAATCTTCCTAGCCCTAGACTGAGAAAACAATCCAATTAATATTTGGTATATTAGATATGACATATACTATCATTACCAAGTGGGACACCTATAAGAAACTTAGAGTGTAACGTGTGAGTGAACATTGCGCTAAGGTATCCGTAGACTCTCTTTCACCCTTAGTATGTTCATTTCATACTAATGTAAAGTCTTGTTAATAAGTATACATGCTTCGGCAAAGCTAAGAATGCTATAGACCCAAGATATTCATCGGGGTTTGAATCCCTTAGCCGCTAAGACGGCTAGTAAAAAGCCCCTATCCAAAGAATCAAAATTTTTTGTAAAGTCAACTTTAAAATATATTTTGAGATATGAGAGTTTTCCCTTTTAGAGACTAAAGGTCAACTTTAAAAGCATATTCCGAATCCCTTGTTGATATGTCTTCCATGTCTGGTTTTAAATGTCGAAGGTGATAATGAATTGATCCATATATTATAATATACCAGAGATGGTAGACTAATACAATTTTGATGTAGTCAAGGTTGTGCTTGAATCAGATGTGGCCCATGATGGACATGCTTGACATGGACAATAAACCAAATGGCAATGGACTAGTACTCGTCAACCGTGTAGCATCATAGCTCTTGCCGGTTCAAACTCCCCATCACCCTCACCCTTCTCCCATTTAATTATATATTCATTCCACTATATATATATATACAAATAAGTACTTTCAAGCAACAAGAGGAGATAAAGGAAGGAGAAGTTTGAGGTATGTTTCTCTGTTTGCTTGTACATGTGTTGCTGTTCTTCTCCTCTAGTAGTGGTACATCTTCAATGGCCTTGAATGGCACCTTGCCTGGCTGCAAGGACAAGTGCGGCAACCTCACTATCCCCTACCCATTCGGCCTCTCTGACGGCTGCCACCTCCCCGGCTTCAATATCACATGCAACGACACCAACAATAATATTCCACCAAAGCTCTTCGTTGATAACGGCAACATCGAGATTTTTAATATCACAGATGAGGTTATTGTCATCGATTTTGTTGGTGCAGCTAGTTATGGTCCTTATGGATGTGATTATCGCACTACCACGGGGTTCGCTCTTAGTTATGCTTGGAGCCACCTTGGTGATGATCGATATCCCTACACATTCTCTCAAGACAGAAACATGTTCACTGCCATCGGCTGCAGCATGCTGGCCACCTTCTACGATGGCCTGATTCCTAATTCCTCCATCGGTGGCTGTATCTCTGTGTGCCGTGACAAGTCCAGCATCACTGACGGGCAATGCTTTGGAAGTGGATGTTGTCAAAGCTCCATTCCCATGGGTCTCAAAGGCTTTGATATTAAGTTAGTCAGCATATTCTTAAATGGCGAAAGTTATATCACCAATTGTAGCAAAGCTTTCTTGGTGGAAAAGGACACGTTTGTGTTTAATGCTTCATTCATCGATTCCTTCAATGGAACTGGACTTAAGGTTGTGCTAGACTGGGCCATTAGAAATCAGACATGCGATGTGGCCAGAATGTCCACTGATTATGCGTGTAGGGAAAACACCTTGTGTGTTAACTCCACCAACGGCCCTGGCTACCGCTGCAGCTGCCTCCCAGGATACCAAGGGAACCCTTACCTTCTTGCTGTTCCTAATGGTTGCCAAGGTTTGATCAGATACTCTTCTTCTTCTTCTTCTTCTTCTTCTTCTTCTTCTTCTTCTTCATTTTGCAAATGTCTCCTTAAATTCGAGACCTACGACTCATTCAAACAACAACAAATTAAAAGCGTATATCATGTAGGATACGGTATGAATATAAAAACAACACTAATCAACATTATTATTTTTTCTTTATATATATGTGGGACTCTCATTCAGATATAAACGAGTGTGCTGGTGATCAAACGACCAACAACTGCTCTATGATCTGTGTAAACACTCCCGGCAGCTACTACTGTTCATGCCCACATGGTTACCAGGGAGACGGTAAAATCAATGGTACAGGATGCACCAAAAAATCCAAACAACTACAAATTGTTCTCGGTGAGCTAATTCTTTACCCTACGATCTTTTGCACATGCAGATATATACACACACACACAGAGTGAGAGAGAGAAATAAGGATGATTCTACACATGATCACTGATCTGAGCATAAACATTATAGGTTGTGTGTTCGGCTCCTTGGTCTTGCTTATGGTTGGTATTTGGTTATCATACTGGGCAATAAGGAATAGAAGGATGAACAAGCTAAGAGAGATGTTCTTCGAACAAAATGGTGGATTGCTCATGCAACAACTGCTCTCTTCGCACAGCATGGGAACCAAATCCGCACGCATCTTCACCGAAAAAGAACTAGAGCTTGCCACAGACAACTACAATGAAAGCCGAGTCCTTGGCCAAGGAGGCTACGGTATTGTTTACAAAGGAATCCTCACAAGCAACCAAATTGTGGCCATCAAAAAGTCTAAATTCATGGATAACAACAACCAAATCAATCAGATGGACCAGTTCATCAATGAGGTGGTCATTCTATCACAAGTGATCCACAAGAATGTGGTGAAGATCTTGGGTTGTTGCCTTGAGACACCAGTGCCATTACTTGTCTATGAGTATGTCCCCGGTGGAACGCTTTACCATCATATCCACGAAAGAAAGGGTTCACTTTCATGGAGTATTCGTTTGAAAATTGCCACAGAAACTGCTGATGCATTGTCCTATCTTCACTCTGCCACTGAAACACAAATCTTGCACAGAGATGTCAAGTCTGCAAACATTCTTCTTGATGACAACTACATGGCCAAAGTATCAGATTTTGGAGCTTCAAGACTGATACCACAAGATGCAGACAACAAAACAACGATGGTTCAGGGAACTCCCGGGTACTTGGATCCAGAATGTTACTCCTCTGGAATTTTAACAGAGAAGAGTGATGTCTATAGCTTTGGAGTTGTCCTTGCTGAGCTTCTTACAGGAGAAAAGCCCATTTCACATGGAAGAAAACAGGAGGAGAAGAGCCTGGCCATTTACTTCGTTCTAAGCGTGAAGAGAAACTCAATGTTCGATATCTTAGAGCCTAGAGTGAAGACTGAGGCAAAACAAGAGCAATTGCAGGGAATGACTGAGTTGATACAGGGATGCCTTAAGATGAAAGGGGATGAAAGGCCAACAATGAAGGCTGTGGCCTTGGAGCTTGAACGTTTGAAGAGCCAAGATGTGGATAGCCTGCATGAATGGCCAGTACTGAATGAGTGTGGAGTGGATGAGAGTGTGGTCGTTAAAACAAAAAGGTTTGTTAAATGGAAAAGTTTAGAGGATGAAAGCTTGCTCGGAAGATCAATTTCTTCTTGTGCTTCAAGTCATGAGACAGGGAATACAAGTGATTTGCTGATGGGTTGTAGTTCAACCATGTTCTTATCTAGCAGCACCATGGATACTGAAATCATGCTGGCTGCACTGGGACCACGGAAGAAGTGATTTTTTTTTTATATTACATATAGCTAGTTAGCAATTTTGGAGTCTCTCCTATGTTTGATGTTTTGGATTTAGGACCACATGCCCCATGTTCTAAATTAATTAAGGTTTTACTTCTAAAATGAAAAGCGTACTAACCACCTATCACCTGTGGCGGTTCAGTACCCTTCTCCCATTTGACCTCTGTTCGTGTAACAATGTTATCCAACTATTGATCATTTATCCAGTGATTCCATATAGTTTGTCAAGTGCTCTCTCAATTTTCTGAGGGTCAGATCAGTGGAACTCGTCAGCAACTCGATTCAGTCATATTTTCAGGAGTGAATCTTCTTGGTTTGATTGAGTTGATCTTTGTTGTCTCTTGGTGTACTTCGTCTTCTCAGTTTTAGATTGGGGGTTTTAGTCGGTACTTATTAGCGTCCTTTATGTCTCTGTTTTCGTTTTGTTGTTTTTGACTGTTTCTTTGTGTTGTTTGTTAGTTGTTTGCTGTTTTGTGTTTCTAATAAATTAGTGATTTATCTATTTTATTCAAAAAAAAATTATCATTTTGTTTTCATTTTCGGCAAATTTTTTTGAGTAATAATATTATTCCTAATATATTTTGTGTGATTCATCTAAATCATTCAGAAAATAAAATATAAAAAGTGCATAAATCGTAAATTATATTAGAAAAATTGTTATGCATTACCGCAGATGGGCGAAATATATCTATAAACAAAGAAAGCAGTGTGGGAGAACTACTCTAAATCACCAGAACCAGTCTAGTGAGCAAATAATGAGATAAAAAAAGTGAGAAAAGATTGAGAAACAAACTCCCTTAAAACAATAATATAAGGAAATCATTAATGGGTGGTAGCATTATCGTGAATGAGTATCAATTCTCTTTAATTTAGTCTACAAGTGTATTGATATTCTCACACTGGAAGGGATTAGAAAAAATCTAGAGTGCGTTGATATTCTAATTAAGCTTGTGTAACATTTGTTTTTATAAAAATGAATAAATCACAATTTTATTAAAAAGGCTTCTATAATATTTGTAATTAAAAATATATTTAAGAATACAATATTTTAAAAAATTTAGTTGATTTATGATAATTTTTTTAGTTATGTTTAGATGATTTTATGGCATGGCTGATTAATTGTTAATTAAGAAATTATAGTCACTAATAAATAATTTATTCAAATAACAACCACTAAATAGCCAAGTGGAAATCACCCTGAGTAGTGGGTGAGTGGTATAAGGTCAAATTCCTTCTTGCTATACTACTATAGAAATATTGTATAAGTACTATAAAAATACTATATTAATATAGTTTATTCACTATTCATAGGATTCTATGTGGGAGAAGTCATATTCTTCATCCCTCTAGGGTTGCAAGTCAAGGGGATTTACTATTGTGGGGTTGTGATCATTAAAATATCATATTGGGTGCATGTGACAGGCCCTAATTATCCCTTGTGTTAGTCTGCACCACATGGTAAATTTATAAGGGATCATTTAGCAACCGTAATTAGTGTGCCACCGTATCAACCTGTCTATTTGACACCCTTTGTGGGGCAGAGCTTATCGCTTTCATCAAATAAATAAATAAATAAAAATAATTTATTCTAATTCTTTTTATAAAAAAAAAACCTTATTATCATTAAGGAGGTTTATCCAAATGTTAATCAGAATAAAGCTTTCAATACGGACTCCTTTGATATAAGGGTGACCTCAATGGAGGACCCAAATCTCAAATTTGGTGTTAAATTTGGGTGTGTGGTTTGCTCTAACACACACCCAAATTTGATCCCAAATTTGGGGTTTGGCATAGGATGACCCCAAATTTGAGGTCCCACATAATTATTAATTTTTAAATAATTATTTTAATTTTAATTTTTATTATTATTGTAATTAAAATTATAAAATTAATAATTCATTAATATAATTAAAAGTACTCATTATATATATACAATATTAATTTATGTGCAAGTAATCACCTATTTAATAATAAAATTATTAATTAAATTTATGAAACATGAACAGTTAAAATTTTATTGAAAATAACCTTAATAAAAGCTAATACAATACAAAAACTAATTATATTAAAACTAATATTATGGTAAATCAGCAGCACTGCCGCCTAGATTGTTGACATTTAAAGGAAGTGGTGGTTAAAAATGATTAATTTCAAGTATTTTTTTTATTGAATAATAATAATAATAATAATAATAATAATAATAATAATAATAATAAAGGATGTGGAAAAAATATTTTGCAAATATATTTTTTTGAGGTAAAATTTGGGGTTTGTGGTTAAAGTATAATTTACTGTAGCAGAACCAAATTTGGGATTTGGGTATTAATTTGGAGTTATTGATCGATTGGAGATGGCCAGGAAAACACCAAATGACAAGTTGTGATGATACTTTTGGTTTTCTTTTAGCAAGCAAATTTATTTATTTATTTGTTTATTTTAAAAAGATAGATAAACTACTTACATCAAAATAAAATGGTACAGTGAGTAAACATATAGAAAGACAAAACACCAACATACAAAGAAAAAACATTTACGACAGATCCTTACAGCTTGATCAATATATGAAACAGTATAGAATACCTGGCAAATGCAGGGGTGGAAAAACTTACGTGCAAGGACTAGCATATGTCCTTGGCAAAAACCTCCTTGCCAACGTTACTTGCTCCAGTTGTCACCATATAATTTATTCATTTTATTAAAAAAATAATAAATTATTTAAACATATTATGTACGTCCAAACTTTTTAATTAATACAATAAAATATAAATAGATATTATGTGCCCAAACTTTTTAATTAATACAATAAAATACAAAAGTAATCAATTAAATTATACCAATAAATTATGATTTTTTTTATTTTATTTAAAAAAATTACCGCGGACGGTTGCTTATTAAAAAAATATATTGTTGTTCAAAAATATAAAACATAGATTATAATTTTATTAAAATATATAAAATAGAAATAGTGAAAAGGTTATCACTGGTCCTCCTGCTTATTATTCTTCATGCCATCTTTTATCCCTTCGCCGACCCCACCTGTCAAAATCACTTGCAAGTTGCAAGGAAGGTTATAAATGAGAAGGTTCCTCTTTTTTTTTTTTATTTATTTATTTATTTATTTTAAGTGAATAAATCGCGTCGATTAAAAAAATTAAAAGATACTGTCAACATTTTCACTAGATGTGGAAGACAAATCTATTAAAAGAGAAACAAAGAGTCCTCCCTGACCTGACCCAACAACAACTACTCCCGACTAAAACCCTGAGCCACCTCAATCGCGGACTCCTCCTACCCCAGCGGACAGGTCAGGAGAACTTTAAAAGTTGCTACCGATCGAGAAAATAGAATCGTCCAACTTCGCTCTCAAGCCCTCAGGAGCTACAGAGAACCAAGATAAAATCATACAATCAGTGGTCATCCTCTTCTTGTTCTTCTACTTGAGATTATTTGTGGAATAGTATAAATTTGACATACTCAAGGTTAGGTTCTGGTACCAATCACAAAGCAATCACTGAGCAATCAATTACCTTGGCAGAAATTCACAGAGAGAGGGAGATAGAGAAAGAGACTCCCCTGTTGTTACACGCGTTTTCCATATATGCCAGAGAAGGTGGACTAGTACAAGTTTGATATAGTCAAGCTGGCCCTCAAATAAGATGTGGTCCATGACAAAATTTCTTGACATGGCAACACACCTAAGCTAATGGGCACTATATGGACTAGTCTTCAACCTTTTGCAGGCCTCAAAGCTCAAGCCAATTCAATCTTTTATATACAAATTAAATATTTTCCAGCAACAGGGGAAGATAAAGGAAGCAGAAGTTTGAGATATGTCTTTCTGTTTGCTTGTACATGTGTTATTAGTGTTCTTGTTCTGTAGTAGTAGTACACCTTCAATACTAGCCTTGAATGGCAGCTTGCCTGGCTGCCCTGACAAGTGTGGCAACGTCACCATCCCCTACCCCTTCGGCATCTCTGGCTGTAGCCTCTCCACCGGCTTCGACATCACATGCAACGACACCTACAATCCACCAAAGCCATTCACTGGCAGCCTCGGGATATTTGATATCACAGATGATGTGGTCAACGTCAACTTCACAATCGCTGGTGGTGACTACTGTAGTGGCGGCACTTTCTCTACTTGGATGCGGCTTGGTGGTGATCAATATCCCTTCACCTTCTCTCAAACCAGAAACATGTTCACCGCCATCGGCTGTGACACGCTCGCCGTCTTCTACGATGCCTGGAATACGACGTCCTCCATCAGTGGCTGTGTCTCTATGTGCAGTAACATGTCCAGCATCGACAACGGGACATGCTCCGGCAATGGCTGCTGTCAAACCTCCATCCCCACGGGTCTCAAACGCCTTTATGTTAAGCTAGACACTATAAGTGACAAAATTGGTACCTTAAATGGCTATAATTTCACTCAAACTATCACCGATTGTAGCAAAGCTTTCCTGGTGGATAAGGAATGGTTTCTGTTTCAAACCTCATTCCTCAAGTCCTTCAATCGAAGGAAAGTTCCGGTTGTGTTAGACTGGGCCATTGGAAAACAGAAATGCGACGTGGCCAAAAAAAAGTACACTGATTATGCATGCATGGGCAACACTCAGTGTGTGGACTCTGCCAACGGCCTTGGTTACCGCTGTAGCTGCCTCCCTGGATACCAAGGGAACCCTTACCTTCCTGCTTATCGTGGTGGTTGCCAAGGTATGACTACATACTCTTCCATTCCGAATCTTTGATAACTACCTAGCTAGGCATACTAATATATATATGTATACATATGTGTGTGTAGTATTGATATCAGTAGTAATCATTTAGAAAAACACAACTGACTAGCATTATCATTCCTTCTTAATTTAAATATATATGGGATTCTCGTTCAGATATAAACGAGTGTGATAGTGATCAAAAGACCCACAACTGCTCTATGCTCTGTGTAAACACTCCCGGAAGCTACTACTGTTCATGTCCACATGGCTACGATGGAGATGGTAAAATCAATGGTACAGGATGCACCAAAAAATCCAAACTACTACAAATTGTTCTCGGTGAGCTAATACTTTATCCTCCTTTTATGCACACGCAAATATATCTATCTATCTATATATATATATATAGAAATAACTGATACGATGATTTTACTCATCACTGATCTGAACATAAAAATTAGGTTGTGCTTTGGGTTCCTTGCTTTTTCTTATGGTTGGTATTTGGTTATCATACTGGGCAACAAGGAATAGAAGGATGAACAAGCTAAGAGAGAAATTCTTCGAACAAAACGGTGGATTGCTCATGCAACAACTGCTCTCTTCACACAACAGAGGATCCAAATCCGCACGCATCTTCACCGAAAACGAACTTGATCTTGCCACAGACAACTACAATGAAAGCCGAATCCTGGGCCAAGGAGCCCACGGCATTGTCTACAAAGGAATCCTGGCAGACAGCCAAATTGTGGCCATTAAAAAGTCTAAATTCATGGACAACAACAACAACAACGAAATCAATCAGAAGGACCAGTTTATCAATGAGGTGTTCATCCTCTCACAAGTGATCCACAAGAATGTGGTGAAGATCTTGGGTTGTTGCTTTGAGACACCAGTACCACTACTCGTGTACGAGTATGTCCCCGGGGGAACTCTTTACCATCATATCCACAAACAAAGGGGCTCACTTTCATGGAGTACTCGCTTGAAAATCGCCACAGAAACCGCTGATGCATTGTCCTACCTTCACTCTGCCACTGAAATACCAATCTTGCACAGAGATGTCAAGTCTGCAAACATTCTTCTTGATGACAACTGCATGGCCAAAGTATCAGACTTTGGAGCTTCCAGACTGATACCACAAGATACAGACAACATGACAACAATGGTTCAGGGAACACTTGGGTACTTGGATCCAGAGTATCTCCACACTGGAGTGCTGACAGAGAAGAGCGATGTTTATAGCTTCGGAGTACTCCTTGCTGAGCTCCTAACAGGGGAGCAGTCAATTTCATTTAAAAGAAAAGAGGAGGAGATGAACTTAGGCATGTATTTTCTTATGAAGATGAAAGCAGACACACTGTTTGATATACTAGAACCAAGAGTAAAGACTGAGGCCAAACAAGAGCAATTGCAGGGAGTGGCTGAGTTGATAAAGAGATGCCTTAAGATCAAAGGGGATGAGAGGCCAACAATGAAAGCTGTGACCTTGGAGCTTGAGCGTTTGAAAAGCCAAGATGAGGATAGCCTGCATGAATGGCCATTGAATGAGGGTGGAGTGGATGAGAGCTTGGTTGTCAAAACAAAAAGGTTTTACAATTGGAATAGGTTTGAGGATGAAAGCTTGCTCCGTGGATCAATTTGGTCTTATAATACTTCAGATCTTGAGACAGGGAATTCAAGTGATCAGCTGGTAGGTTCAAGTTCAACCATGCCCTTATCTAGCAGCACTACGAAGACTGAAATCATGCTGACTTCACTGGGACCAAAGATGAAGTGATTATTTTTAGATAATAGCTGGTTAGATTTGTCACGCCCCCGAACCCTAGGCAGTTGACAAACGGCACGCATACTCTGATGTCGTGACCAAGTAGACGCAAGCGCCCAAAACCCGTCTCACACTAGATAAAACAACCTTTAACAAATACATTAACTTTCAAAAACAACATAGAGGCACAATACTCGATATATAATAGAAGCGAAAACAAGTTGTCTCACAAGACATTAAACATAAGACATAAGTTCTAGGTTCACAACAAGAAAGTTTATTAACTTGAAAAATGACTAGGCGGCGACTTGCTCAACGACCCCGCTAAACTGCCCACCACCCAACCCTACTCCCCGATCCGAAAGATAGAGAGAACAACTTAATGAGCTTGGGAGCCCAGTAAGCAACCACTAAAAACATCGGGATCACAAAAATGTTCATTAGTTTTTAAAAGTGTACAAAATGTAACAAAGCGAAATAAATATCAAAAATGAAATCCGAAATCGAATTAAATCATAACTGATTTAGTTTATCAAAAATAACAAGCATATATGTCCCCCAAACATCTAATGCCAAAAACAAAATATCATAACTCATTTATTTAAACTCGGTGACCCGAAAGTCGGATTTTTAGAACTCATAGGTTTACCCTCGGTGACCCAGCCGAATATCGAGCTCGTTATTCTTCACCGACGGAACGGTGCGAAACTATAGTTTCTATGTCGAGACGATGTCGACACGGTCGGGTGTTTAACCCCCAGTGACGGGGGTTATTGCATTGTTAATTGGGGACTCACGAATTTCTATACAAAAAATATATCATGTCCAAAATTATCGTCAACACAACAATGAAATTTGGTGATCCCGTTTTTCTAATGAAAATAATTCTAATTATTTCAAAATGAGTTAGATGCCAATATGTGGTAAGAATAAGTAAAAATTTAATAAAGCGGTAACCACATTATTTAAAATATAAGTAATCCATAACGGAATGGATATTTAAAAATTATAAATCAAGATTTATGCAACCATTTCAATCTTTTAAATAGCCATTGTCTCTAGAAGTTCAAAAGTAAAATAAAATAAGAATATATAATATATTAACAGAACAATGGCAGTCAAGTTTAGAATCAATTAAATAAACAAATAAATATATAAATAAAAATCTATAAATTCTGAAGATAATGGTAGATACAGTATTTTAACCCAAAACATTTAAACATAACACCATGAATGGTTTTAACAATAAAACCCAAAGTAATTAAATAATTATGTGAATCATTTCGATAATTAGAAATTTATATATACATATATATAGGTTTATATGCGGTTTACTTACCTGTCTAATGCCAAAACTACAAGCACCCCAAAAATTAGACTTCCACAGAATATCCTATAATAAGATTAAAAATTCCAAGGCAATCAGAACTTCTACCACATAAATAACAAGTTTTAGTGGGATGCCATTGAACACAATTTCTAGAATATTTTATCCTATAAAAAAAAATCCATAATAATAATAATAATAATAATAATAATAATAATAATAATAATAATAATAATAATAGTGCACTCCCCTAATTATGGGTTCTAATGGCAACAGACAACCAATTATTTAAAAGTGCTTGTCATTGAATTCCAACCGAAATTACAAATTACAAATCCAAGAATAATTTGAGCAAGCTTATCAGTAAACATTTAGAAAAATAATAACAATAACAAAATCATAAAAAGAAAAACAGTAGGCTGACAACATAAGGGACACAGTGAATGGCTTCTATAATGTATTAAAATGAGATAAAAGGCAAGGCATTGTCTTTTTCATATCACTTTAAAACAAAAATCTCCATTCCCTCTCTACTATCAGCTTTTAACAACAATTAAATAATGCATTATGTGTTTGGATACCAATTTTGGACCAATATTATCATTCACTACAATCAAATGAGAACAAAAATTACCCAATCAATAGTATTCTACCAACGAGCTCTAAAAACCGGAAGCTTGCATACTAGGACAAACTGTCAACCTCGGCCATCAAATACAGTATCTATAACTGACGAAAAATATTGACATGCAAGTAAAACAAAAACAATGTTTTAACTCATAGAGAACTTGATCATGAACAAAGGCATGCAAATCAACATAGAAATTTATTGCTAAATAGCTAGTTTTATTATGAGGAAAATCAATCCACCACTTAATCCCTAGATCTAGGAAGAGAACGTTTACCTCTCAACGATAACAACACAACCCTTGACAAAGAGGCCTATCTCCGTCCTCGCCACCGGCACCACACACCCAAAAAGAGAAGAGAAGAAGAAAGAGACAAGATCTCTCTCTTTCTTGGTCCAAACGAAAATCTATATCGGGAGAAACAAAGAGGTGGCGGCTAGGGTTTGAAAACCTAATAAAATATAAAGATTAAGAAAAAATAAAATTTAATAAAAAGGAAGGTTTCTATTCCTCTTCTGTAACAGCCATGCATGCAAAAAAATTAAATGAATTAAATTTAAAACGTGTGGGGCCCACAACTCCTCCCTCCTAAAAAAAAGTTTAGTCCTCTAAACTCTTACCTGATCAGATGAAAAGATACGGATATCTTTCTCTCATCTCTGACTCTAACTCCCATGTCGCTTCACGCTCTGAATGATTGCTCCATTGAACCTTTACATAAGGAATGGTCCGTCTTTTAAAGCTTGCTCTTTGAAGTCCACGATCTTCATAGGACGCTCCTTATATGTCATATCATTGTTGAGTTCAAAGTCTGAGAACTGTATTACATGATCAGGATTTGCGATGAACTTCTTCAACATAGAAACGTGGAACACATTATGCACACGGGAAAGAGCTGGCGGTAGTGCAAGCCGGTATGCCACTTCACCAATGCGCTCTAAAATCTCAAATGGGCCAATAAATCGAGGACTGAGCTTTCCTCTAACGCCAAAACGAATGACTCCCTTGGTTGGAGCGACCCTCAAGAACACATGATCCCCCACTTCAAATTCTAAACTCCTTCTCCTCGCTATCGCGATAACTCTTCTCTGTCTACTCTGAGCCGCTGCAAACGATCTCTGATCAATCGAACTTTCTCCACTGTCATTTGTACAATCTCTGGCCCTAACAATCTTCTCTCTCCCACGTCATCCCAGCAAATAGGGGATCTGCATCTCCTGCCATATAGTGCCTCATAGGGAGCCATCTGGATGCTTGCCTGATAGCTATTGTTATAAGCAAACTCAATTAAAGGCAAGTGTCGATCCCACTGAACCCCAAAATCTAGCATACAAGCCCGAAGCATATCCTCCAAGATCCGATTCGTCCTCTCGGATCGCCCATCTGCTTTTGCGGTGAAAAGTCTGTCTGAAAGTCAACTTAGTTCCCAAAGCCTTATGCAAACTTTTCCAGAAGTGTGCCACGAACCTCAGTGTCCCGATCCGACACAATCGACACTCGGAACACCATGCGACCTCACAATTTGGTCAATGTACATCTCGCTAGCTTCTCCAAAGACATGCCAGTCTTCACGACCAAGAAATGTGCGGACTTGGTTAATCATCAACCACTACCCACACTAATCGCCGAGCATCCCTTGTGGGTTCTAGGAAAACCGGACACAAAAATCCATCGCAATATTCTCCCACTTCCACTCGGGATCGGAAGTGGTCGAAGAAAGTCCACTGGTCTCTCGATGCTCCACCTTAACTCGCTGACGAGGTTAAACAGCATGCCTACAAACCGGGCATCTCTCGCTTCATGTTATTCCACCGTAAAAGTACTCTTCGGATCCTTGTACATTTTAGTGCTTGCCGGGATGAATCGAATAAGCGGTGTAATGAGCTTCTTCCATGATTTCTTTCTTTAACTCTCGAGTCATTTGGAACATGATCCGATCTCCAAATCTCACTCGAACCATCCCTGGTGGATCCGAAATCGAACTTGAGTGCGACTTCTATCTCTCGACGAATCTTCCGAAATAGCTGTCTTCCGCTTGTGCTTCTTTAATTCTTTCCAAGAGCATAGGCCGCACCACTAAACTCGCCAAATAACCACTTGCACCTTGTAAAATCACATGTAGCTCCATTCTTCTCATATCCTCCAGGAGTGGTCTTTGGGATGTAATCAATGCAGCTACATCGCTAGAAGACTTCCCGCTTAGTGCATCGACCCACTACATTTGCCCTCCCGTGATGATAACCCGATAGTCGATCATAATCCTTTAGCAACTCCGAAACCCATCTCCTTTGTCTCATGTTCACTTTCTTTCGGGTGAAAATGTATTTGAGGCTCTTGTGATCCGTAAACACCCTCACAAGTCTCTCCATACAAATAATGCCGCCAAATCTTCGAGCGAAGATCACTGCTGCTAACTCCGTGTCATGAGTGGGATAGTTCACCTCAAACGGCTTCAACTCGCCGGATGCATAAGCCACCACATGACCATTCTGCATCAATACACACCCAAGTCCGGTTTTACAAGCATCGCTGTAAATAGTAAACCCTTCACCAGGAGACGGAAGTGTGAGAATAGGTGCAGACACCAACCCGATGCTTCAACTCTTGGAAACTCGCTCGACCGATCGGACCACTGAAATTTTGTTTCTTTCCTGGTAAGCTTTGTTAATGGTGCTGCTAAGACTGAGAACCCTTCCACAAACCGCCTATAGTAACCAGCTAACCCCAAAAAGCTACGAACCTCTGTCACACTAGTTGGCCTCTTCCATTCAACAATTGACTCAACCTTCTTAGGATCAACAGAAATCCCATCTTTGGTTATCACATGACCAAGGAAAGCTACCCCTGTCCAGCCAGAACTCACACTTAGAGAATTTTGCAAACAATTTCCTCTCTCTCAAGATGCCCAGTACAATCCTCAAGTGTTCTTCATGTTCTTCCCGACTTCGAATCACGTGAGATATCATCAATAAACACCACGACAAACCTATCCAAGAAAGGCTGGAAGGTCCGATTCATCAAATCCATAAAAGCCGCAGGAGCATTCGTCAACCCGAAAGGCATCACAAGGAATTCATAATGCCCATAACGAGTGCGAAATGCGGATTTGGACACATCTTCCGGCTTAATCTTCAACTGGTGGTATCCAGATCGAAGATCAATCTTCGAAAATATCTGTGAACCTTGTAACTGATCAAAAAGATCATCTATCCGTGGTAGTGGATACCGGTTCTTCACTGTCACCTTGTTCAGCTCCCGATAATCTATGCACAACCGCAAACTACCATCCTTCTTCTTAACAAACAACACCGGAGCACCCCACGGAGAAACACTAGGACGTATGAATCCCTTCTCCAGTAATTCCTCAAGTTGCTTCTTTAACTCCTTCAGTTCTGCAGGTGCCATCCTATAAGGAGCCTTTGATATGTGCTTCGTTCCCGGAACCAAATCAATAGCAAATTCAACTTCTCTGTCAGGAGGCAAGCCAGGAAGATCTTCGGGGAAAACATCAGAAAACTCCCTCACCACTGGAATATCCTCTAACACTGGCCCTTCTGTTTTATCTTCTAACACTGTTGCAAGAAATCCCGAGCACCCACCCAAAAGTAATTTCCGAGCCTGTAAGGCAGAAATTACACGAGGCGGTGATGCAGAATCATTCCCTAGAAAGGTGAACTCTGCTTCTCCAGGGATTTTAAAAACTACACTTTTTGCATAACAATCGACTATTGCATGGAATTTAGACAAAAAGTCCATTCCTAAGATAACATCATAGTCAGTCATGGTCATAACATGCAAACGAGCTAGCAACTCATGACCAGCAACCATAATGGGGCAATTTTCACATGCTCTATTAAGCACAACATCAACTCCTAAAGGGGTTGCAACACACAAATCATAATCCACAGCCATAACAGGCAGGGCATGCTTACGAATAAATGCAGACGAGATGAACGAATGCGTAGCTCCAGAATCAAATAATGCGCAAGCATATGCAGAGTAAACCGCTAATGTACCTGACACCACTGCATTAGAGGCGTGTGCATCCTCGTGAGTCATTGCATAAACACGCCCCTGGGTCTTTGGCCTTCCTGCTTTCTGCTGAGTTGAGGAAGTCGGCTGCTCACTAGCTACCTCTTTCCCTGCACGCTGACCTGAAGACGCTTGAGACTTGGGCGCTGACACTGCTCGAATCCCTGCGTACTAGATGTCCTCACATCGCTGAAAACACGCTGGACACCCCGAGAATACGATGCTCCATACTGCCACACTTGAAACAAGCCCCGGATATGCGTCCGCAATCTGCAGTAGCATGTGAACCTCCGCAGTAGCACATCTCGTCCCGTAACGAGGCGAAGCAGTGCAAACCCACGAGACCTCGTGTCCGCGGCCCATTCACGCTTTGGGATTCACCTTGTCTCGCCTCCAACCCTAGGCTTTCCTCCACTTCCCGATCGATGGTTCCTCCGATCGACAAAGCTTCTATCCCTCTTTTTCTCGAAACCTTCTATTTTTGATCTTTAGTATCACTCCAGACGGTGTCCAAAAGACTTGGCACGACTCACAACCTCTCGCGATAGCTAGTCAAGTGCAAGGCGCCAACCCCCTCACGAATGTGTGCCTCGCATCCTCCCTCAAAAACGCTCCGCCCTCGCCTCGATCATCATCTACCGACTCGAGCATATCTCGAAAAGTCTGCTCAAATTCCATCTCATATTCATCCACTCACATACGCCTCGAGTGAGATTGATGAACTTCTTCTCAAACCCGGACCATCTTGTCCCTTGTGAAATATTTGCGAGAAAAGAGCTTCTCTCAATCGCAACCAAGAACCAAACTGCTTTCCGACGAGGCGAAGCTCCCTTGATACCAATGATTTGCGTGGACCCTTGAGCATGTACACACCAAACCTCGGCTTTCTCTTCAAGATACACTTCATCACAAGAAAAGCCTTCTCCATTTCTTCTACCCAAACTTCCACTTCATCCGGATTAGTAGTTCCCCTCGAATGGTGGTGGACCGGATCTTTTGAATTCCATGATGGTTTTTCTCCTTAGGCTCCCAAGGAAAGGGCGAAGGAGGAGACCGTGAGTGGTGGGAGTGCTGCTGCCGACGCCCTGCTGCCTCTCGATCGTGCACCAACCCTACCACTTCTCGAACCCGGATCCATCAAAGTTTCCTCGGTTATCAACCCTATTAGTCCCTTCCTCAGTAGAATTTCGTGGTTATCAATCCTATCACTCGGGTCCCCTCCCTCGGCAGGGGATCCCACCGACAGTGAGAGGACCCTGTCCCCATCAAATCGACAACACTTCTACTAGTATCCCCTACGAGGAGGCATTCGCAAGGTAAAACCCAAATACAATCAGGCAAACTCAAACAAAAGATCCCTATCGGATCAATAACACCTAAGGATACCAATCTAAACATCCGTCAGATCACCCCTAACAAACTAAATCGGGAAGATTTTTTTGCTAGGAAACTAAGATCATAGTTAATTGAAATCAACAACTCTCGATACCACTAGATTTGTCACGCCCGAACCTAGAGCATTGACAAACGGCCGCGATACCCTACAAGGTCGCGACCAAGTAGGCACGCAAGGCCCTCAAAAACCCGCTCTCACACTAGATAAAAACAACCTTTAACAAATACATTAACTTTCAAAAACAACATAGAGGCACAATACCCGATATATAATAGAAGCAAGAAACAAGTGTCTCACAAGACATTAAACATAAGACATAAGTTCTAGGTTCACAACAAGAAAGTTTATTAACTTGAAAAATGACTAGGCGGCGACTTGCTCAACGACCCCCGCTAAACCGCTCCACCACCCAACCCTACTCCTGATCTGAAAGATAGAGAGAACAACTTAATGAGCTTGGGAGCCCAGTAAGCAACCACTAAAAACATCGGGATCACAAAAATGTTCATTAGTTTTTAAAAGTGTACAAAATGTAACAAAGCGAAATAAATATCAAAATGAAATCCAGAAATCAGAATTAAATCATAACAGATTTAGTTTATCAAAATAACAAGCATATATGTCCCCCAAACATCTAATGCCAAAACAAAATATCATAACTCATTTATTTAAACTCGGTGACCCGAGTCGGATTTTAGAACTCATAGGTTTACCCTCGGTGACCCGAGCCAGAATATCAGAAGCCGTTATTCTTCACCGACGGAACGGTGCGAAACTATAGTTTCTATGTCAGAAGTACGTGTCGACACGGTCAGTGTTTAACCCCCAGTGACAGGGTTATTGCATTGTTAATTGGGGACTACGAATTTCTATACAAAAATATATCATGTCCAAAATTATCGTCAACACAACAATGAAATTTGGTGATCCCGTTTTTCTAATGAAAATAATTCTAATTATTTCAAAATGAGTTAGATGCCAATATGTGGTAAGAATAAGTAAAATTTAATAAAGCAGGTAACCACATTATTTAAAATATAAGTAATCCATAACAGAATGGATATTTAAAATTATAAATCAAGATTTATGCAACCATTTCAATCTTTAAATAGCCATTGTCTCTAGAAGTTCAAAGTAAAATAAAATAAGAATATATAATATATTAACAGAACAATGGCAGTCAAGTTTAGAATCAATTAAATAAACAAATAAATATATAAATAAAAATCTATAAATTCTGAAGATAATGGTAGATACAGTATTTTAACCCAAAACATTTAAACATAACACCATGAATGGTTTTAACAATAAAACCCAAAGTAATTAAATAATTATGTGAATCATTTCGATAATTAGAAATTTATATATACATATATATAGGTTTATATGCGGTTTACTTACCTGTCTAATGCCAAAACTACAAGCACCCCAAAAATTAGACTTCCACAGAATATCCTATAATAAGATTAAAAATTCCAAGGCAATCAGAACTTCTACCACATAAATAACAAGTTTTAGTGGGATGCCATTGAACACAATTTCTAGAATATTTTATCCTATAAAAAAAAATCCATAATAATAATAATAATAATAATAATAATAATAATAATAATAATAATAATAATAATAATAATAATAATAATAATAATAGTGCACTCCCCTAATTATGGGTTCTAATGGCAACAGACAACCAATTATTTAAAAGTGCTTGTCATTGAATTCCAACCGAAATTACAAATTACAAATCCAAGAATAATTTGAGCAAGCTTATCAGTAAACATTTAGAAAAATAATAACAATAACAAAATCATAAAAAGAAAAACAGTAGGCTGACAACATAAGGGACACAGTAATGGCTTCTATAATGTATTAAATGAGATAAAAGGCAAGGCATTGTCTTTTCATATCACTTTTAAAACAAAATCTCCATTCCCTCTCTACTATCAGCTTTTAACAACAATTAAATAATGCATTATGTGTTTGGATACCAATTTTGGACCAATATTATCATTCACTACAATCAAATGAGAACAAAAATTACCCAATCAATAGTATTCTACCAACAGGCTCTAAAACCAGGAAGCTTGCATACGAGACAAACTGTCAACCTCGGCCATCAAATACAGTATCTATAACTGACGAAAAATATTGACATGCAAGTAAAACAAAAAAACAATGTTTTTAACTCATAGAGAACTTGATCATGAACAAAGGCATGCAAATCAACATAGAAAATTTATTGCTAAATAGCTAGTTTTATTATGAGGAAAATCAATCCACCACTTAATCCCTAGATCTAGGAAGAGAACGTTTACCTCTCAACGATAACAACACAACCCTCGACAAAGAGGCTTATCTCCGTCCCTCGCCACCCAAGCACCACACACCCCAAAAAGAGAAGAGAAGAAGAAAGAGACAAGATCTCTCTCTTTCTTTCAAACGAAAAATCTATATCGGGAGAAACAAAAGAGGCATGGCTAGGGTTTAAAACCTAATAAAATATAAAGATTAAGAAAAATAAAATTTAATAAAAAGGAAGGTTTCTATTCCTCTTCTGTAACAGCCATGCATGCAAAAAAATTAAATGAATTAAATTTAAAACGTGTGGGGCCCACATTAGCATTGTGAGTCTCTCATATGTTTGATGTTTTGTATTTTCCTATAACATCCCTTTGTTCTAAATTAAGTTTTTCCTCCGAGTGTACTAAATACAGTGGTTCGGTACCGTTCTCCTATCCAATTTTTTTGTCCACCTTCCCATCTTGTAGTCTTAGTTTAATATGTTTTGTGTGATTCACCAAATTTATTCAGAAAATAAAATATAAAAATTGCATAAACCACTAAAAAGTTCAGTATAGTGGCATAGAATTATGTGACAAACGGTGTGAGAAATTAGTAGTGGTACTAAAGGGCCGTTTGGTGTGCAGGCTTGGAGTGGGAATGAAGCCTTGATGAGCTTTAATCCCTTGTTTGTGTGTGCAGGTATGAGAGTGAGAGGGGTGTGAGGGAGGAGAGAATAACCAGTACACAAGTAATGACAATGCCCCTGAATTTGAGAGGAGTCTCATTCCTTGTTGAAGACTTGATGGTGAAATGTCAAATTTGCCCCCAAAAAGTAATTTTGCCCACGTGAAGTCTTCTTCTCCTGGTTTTTATCTCCATCTTCTGGTTTCACTGCATCTAATTAAATGGCTTTTTAATGCTCAAATAAGCAAGTAAGTTTTATTTTTAATTCTATTACTTTATATATATGTATATATTCATCAAGTAAAAAAAGATATGTATATATATATATATGTTTCTTCTATTTTGACAAAGAAACGTACAATCATGATGAATGTGTTAATATGTTGAATGTGTAATGTTGAAAATAATAACTGATTCAAATAATAAAGAGATAAATAAGTAAATTTAGTTATAAATAACAATTAAACTTAAATATATCACAACCACCTATATATTGTTATTAAAATTAATAATAAATAATTGTTAAACTTAAAAATTTAATTTAAATTTTTAATTATGATAAAAGAAATAACAATGCTTACAAAATATAGTTAAAAAATATTGACATTCTATTTACTATTTTCTACGTTTTAATCTTAATTTTAATAATAAATAATTGATAAAATAAAATATTTAATTCAAATATTTAATTATGATAATGAAAGTAAAACAATGTTTGAAATATTTTATTATTTAAAAATAAGTATTATTTTACTTAAATATGTTATTTATATATAATTCTATTTAATCCTATAAAGGGTATAATAGTCATTTTACCATATTTATCTTTTTTAACTTTTCCCATTCCCAATGAACTACTCCCTTATACCTTACCAACCAAACACACTCTTCATTCCCAATCCTCCTTCACTCCTCCTCATTTCCATTACTCTTCCACTCCTTTCCATTCCCAATCCGGAAACCAAACGGCCTCTAAGTACTCTATTTGTGGGTGCGGACTTGCAGTCCATATCTTATGTTACCAGGTGAGAAAGCACTAGTTGAAAAATCAATTTTCAACTTTTGCATAAGCCCTTAATAGTATTGTGCTTATTACATTTGTCAAAACAAAAATTAGATAAACTACAGAATGTATTAAAAATAATAGTTATACATGACTAAACTAGAAACTAGTGTGGTAGTATATTGATAAACAAAGACAAAAGTGAAAGGCCTACTCAAAACCATCAAAATTGATCAAATAAGCAAACAATGAGAGAACATGTGAGAGAAGATTCGATAAACATGACTCCAAAAGACAGTTCTATGAGAGAATTTTTCTTTCATGGCAGCGCTATTTATCGTGACTGAGTCAATGATTGTATTGATGTTCTCACATTTGCCTAAAAAAGAATATGAAAAAAAATTAAGAGTTCACTTGATGTTTAAATTAAGTTTGTGCAATATTTGTCTTTCAACGAAAATTTACATTTGAGAATATAATTTAAAAAAAAAAAATAGTTGAATCTCATTCACGTTGTTGTATTTTCAATTTTTTTTTTATCTCCATTGTTACGTAATTGTATTTTCATTCTTCATAAGTAATCGTTAAAAATTATAAAAATAATAAGAAATAAAACCATTAGATATCTTACCCTTTATTCACATAAATTTGTTAATTTTTCTTTTCCTTTCAAGCTCTTTGTCCATCTTCAAAATGCTTGAACATTAAAATTGATCCAAGTGTTATTTAATTTTATTTTTTTAAATAAAGTGGATAGATCTATGTGTTTTTTTAATAATTTTTTTTTTCCAATTCGGTTAGAAGCTATATATATATTGCACCAAATTACAAAAGTACATGAATGAAAAGCTGTTAACTATATATATATCTAGTGAGGTTACAATAAATTGTCCATTTTAAAATAAGTAATCCTATTGTACATTTCTTTTAAGCTAGAAGTCAATGATAAGAGTGATGAATGATGAATTGAATCGTTGACGTATGTCGGTATGTGATGCGCTTAGTGATAGATTTCCCTGCATTTATTTCTTGACCTCTGACGTAAGTTGGGCCAATTATTTTGTGGAAAAAAAAGACACAGAGGACAAAAGCCATGTTCTCATTCATTTACATCTTAAGAAATGGTGGAGAATTTCTGGCCACTCAAAACACCTCGTCAAAGAGCATGTTTGGAATTTGGAATTCACATGGAAAGAGACGATTGAAACCAAACCGAGTTTGGTTTGGTGGTATTGGCTTTGATAAAAAAAGATGTTTTATAAAAATTTTTAATGTTTGAAGTTGATGTTAGACACGGTGGTGTCAAAAGAAATATGTGGCCAATGACCTTTGGGTCTATTGGTAGATAGGGTCGATCGATGAGCCTCCATCTGAGTGCGTGAGAGCTCGATTCTCACTGAGCGACATTTTTTAGTAGTCATGAATAGTGGCTATGTATGGGTGGTTCCAGTACCACGTGAGTCAACCACATCCCCATTTATTCCACCGGCGCTGCGACGTCCCCTGGATCTTTAGTGGGTTCACCGCTCCTCTTTCCCAAAAAAGAAATATGTGGGAATGGTCTTGGTAGCACAATTTTTATGTCGGCCAAGTAAGCATGAATCGAATGATCAATTTTCGGTGATTTGCACGCTCTAACATCTTGAAAAATGGTGGAGAATTCCTGGCCACTCAAAACACTTTGTCGAGGTGTATGCTTGGAATTTGGAACTCATATGGAAAAAGATAATTGAAACTAAGGGGTTGTTTGGTTGGTAGTAAATCAAATTACATATAAGTAGGTTTACAATTTAAGTAAAAATGTTGTATTTCAACTTACATTATTGTTGTTTGGTTTGATGTAAGTGAAAATATTGTATTTACTTTTTATGTATTTAGTTTGATGTAAGTGTGAGAGATATAGTCACCATGTAAGTGATATAGTGAGATGACCTCCATTAGTTTTATTACTAATTATTTAATATTTGTCATCAAAATTAATTTAATCCAAAATAATTAGTTAACTTAATACGATATTTATTTAATGTAAAAATATTTAATATTTTTTTAAAAATTATTATTAAATTTAATTAACAAATAATATTTTTTTAACATAAAATTACATTACAAAATATTTAAATCCAAATATAAGATCATTATAATTCATCCGATTATAGCCTTCAATATTTAATATTAACCATATTATTTTTGTATATAGCAACACCTAATACGTATTCATCCAAAACATAAAAACATTAAAAAAATCCATAAAAAATCATTGTTTGAAATTACAACATCTAAAATCCATCAAAGTTAAAAAAAATACAATATACCAAAAAATAAAATAAAATACAACACAATATTTGTCTCAACCACAAAACAGAATAAAATACAAAATGAGATTCATCCAAACAAATAAAAGCAATAGAAACACATAACTCTAAAAGCAAAAACAATTAAAGCAACCAATTCTTTTACACTACTGAGAATAGAACAATGAACATGTTTAAAAAAAGAACATTTTAAAAAAAAATCACAGCTAAGGAAGATTGATATACATAGAAAGTAAACAAGTTTATCCATGGTAATGAAAACTTCATTCTACGAAATCATACAAAATTACATCATCAATGCAAGCATTTTTAACCTAATTCACATCCACATAAACAGAAATGAAGCATGGCTGAGAATTGGGTTCAAAAGTGAGCCCTTTAGGATGAGGCAGTAGTGCTCTAGCACGGTGTCTGTCTTCTGAGCATCATAGTAGTCCTGGAGAACAAGGTTGTGAGTAATGATGGTGGGGGTGATGCTGACCTGGGTGATGAATTGGTGGAGGGAGAGGAGATCATTGTGGCGATTATGGCGGAGAAGGGATGGAGGACAGCGTTGCAGGTGAAGACAATGGGCCAATAGTTGAAGTAGATGGAGTGGCGAACGAGGAGGCCTTGTCGAGATCGTTCTCGTGGATAAGGATGAGGATGTGATTGTGGAGGGCCAGACGCTTGGCGGAAAGAACCGATAGGATCTCAAGAAGCTTGGGAAAGTTGGGATTTGGGGTTGTCTTGGAAAGGATGCGTTCGTTGTTGAGAGTGTTTGGGAGAGGAGGGGTAGAAGGAGGAGAGAAGGGTTCCATGGGGAGACGGCGCTTGTGGCGGCGGCATTCTGCGGTGCCTTCTTCAGTGAATGTGAAGAAGTCTGTGAGGATTGGCTGAGATTTTGTTGGGTGATAGAAGCTGTCTGTGAAAAATAGGGTGATTGTAAGCTCCATTGAGAATTGTTTTACACTATTTCAACTCACAACCATTTTTGTTGTGAGTTGAATTACTAGAAAATGGGGATGAGAAGTAACTTGAATCACATGTGAAATGTACTTTTACCCCAAACCAAACACCAAAAGGTAATTTTTACATGTAAAACTAGTTACTTCACTGCTACTTACACCTAGTTACTATCAACCAAACAATCCCTAAATGCACGTGGCTACGCTACAAAAGATGTTTTATAAAAATTTTTATTGTTTAAGTTTGAAATACATCAGATATAGTAGTGTTAAAAGGAATATATGGGAATGGGCTTGTAGCACAATCTCCATGTCTACCGGGTAAGTGAGTACTAATCAAATGATCAATTCCTGGTGATTCATACCCTTCTAACAAGTGACTTATCCACTTTGTAAGATGTTAGTGGCGTGCGTCCAATTTAGCAAACAAACTTCAAATAGTCTGATTGTTAATCAAGATATTATAGTCACTAATAAACAATTTATTCATATAATTTTTTTAATAACCTTAATATCATTGTTACGGAGTTATATAGCCTAATGTTAATAAGAATAAGGCTTGAGGCAGTGACTCCTTCAATGCAACATTCAATCAGGGAAACTGTCACGCCCTTAACCCGGTTCTCCGGACCCAGTGTGCTAACAAATGGAGGCATACCCATGGGACGAAACCCAATAAGCATGCCAGGACTTAGAACTATTCTCACAACAGACATATAACTTCAAAATTACAACTACAAATACCAACTGAATATAAGAGGTTCAAATACAAAGAGATTTTTTGAAACAAAATTCACATACTAATACAAACATAACGACAACTCATTTAATAGGGAACACAAGCTCTCACTAATCAAGTAAGTTGCCCATCGAAATATTTACTCGTGATATGAAAGAAATTTAACAACAGATTATAAGCTTGACATCCTAGTAAGTAACCCACTAAAATAACTAGGATAGTATGAAATTTCAAAAATTCAGAATAAAAAAAATCATATAAGATATTACAAATATTTATCCAAAATATAGTTTATAAAACCAAAATAGTTCAACAAAAATACAATTCAATAGCAAACAAAGATATATGTCTCCAAATAACTATAGCCAAAACAAAATATTAGAGATCATTTATTTAAACTCAGTGAACCGAGTCAGATTTTCAGAGCTCATTTATTTACCCTCGGTGAACCAAGCCAGATTAATAGAGGCCGTTATTCTGCACCGACGGAACGGTGTGAAACTATAATTTCTTATCAGAGTCAAAGGTTCATGTCGACATGGTCAATGTTTAACCCCTAGTGACAGGGTTAATGTCTAGTTAATTAGAGACAAAACGAATTTATGTCAAAATAAATTCTTATCTGAAAATCAAATAAAATATCAGTGCAGAACAGATTTGTAGAATAATTTGTCAAGCAAACATATAAATCCCATTTCTTTACAGTAAAAATAATCCAGTTATATTTAAAACAATTTACAAACATAATAGTTCAAAGATTAACAAATATTATCAAAATATGGGAGTTTATATATATATATATATATATTATGCCAAAGTAGATAAATCATATATATATATATATATATATATATATATATATATATATATATATATATATATATATATATATTTGCCAAACTAGATAAACCACATATATTAATAAATAAATAAATAAATAGAGAATATACAGCAAGTACAAGAAGGAAACACAACGGGGTACAAACACTGTTTGAGCAAACAAACAAATAAAGTCCATAATATACATTTTTGTTCAAAGTAAATGTTAATCAATTACCGTATACTGAGAGATAAATGATGAGTTCATATAGAAATTTTTAAAAAATAATTAAAATGCCATGAAGAAAAAAAAAAAACTAAACCTTATCAACTTTATATATATATAAAAATAGATAATCCATAATTTCTTAGCGCATAAAGCTAGCCAGCATTTTTTTTTAAATAATAAACGACAAGTGCTCTTTTTTATGAATATAAATAATACCGAACCATACTGAACCCCGAATGTACAGTGTATATACAGTACAAGAATAATATAAGAATCCTGGGTGAACAGTGTATGAACAGTACGGGGAACAGTACTGCCGGAGGAGATATTTGAACCGATGATCTCCCTTTTTACAATTTGGTGTCATACCATTGAGCTATCCAATGGTTGATAGCTAGTCAAGGCTTAGTTTGTTGAAGTTGGTGAGGGAATTAAGAAAACTAAAACTGTATTTGATTATTGTAATTAAGTCTTTCAAATTTTTTTTTTTTTCTAATCTTCAGAATAGTAGATATCCAAGACTATACAATCAATTTTCATTATAAAGAAATATAATTGAGGTACACAACAATTAAAAAAAAAGTAGTTTCGCTTAATTTTCAACAAATTGTTTACTTTTAAAATTTAAGCAATGCTTTTAAAAAAAGATAAGCAATGTCCACTAGAAAAAAAAATAATTTTAGAAATACATAAAACAACCTAGCTACCATGAGAGCCTAAAAAAATAACAAAAATAAAATTTGATTTTTTGGTTAATTATAAAATGTCTTTCAATTAGATTAAGCTTGTGCATTGATTTCCCATCTAAAGTTTACTCCAATCAAATATTTAATTAGTGAAATATTTGCATGAAGTATAGAATAATATAATAAATAATTTAATTCTCATTTATCCCATTTTTCTCATGTGAGAAACTGAATTTTTTTTTCTCGCAATAATGATTGAGGATTACACAGTGCAGTAAAACATTTGACTTTGGCAAGAGGGGGAAAATTCAATTCTCTCGCTTAATACGTAGTTAAGGAGAAGTAATAAAAAATGTGTGCACATGCGTTGCTTTGTTCACACATTTTTAAAAAAAAAAATTGAGCATCGTCCCTTCTCTGTATTTATAAAAATTAAATAGATAATTTAATTTTAATTGGGAAGTGTTAGTGCAACCGCAATATTATTGGCATGATTTGACACATAGTCTGTTGCAGCTCCCTGCAAAACTAGGCCCAAATCCTGCAGTTTTATAAGATATAATAATCCAGACACCACACCAGCAAGTAACCTTGATTGATGAGAAAAAAACAAGTACAATTAACAAGTAAGATCAAGGGAAAACTCCGATGACCTCAACCCACAGATCAGGGGAAAACTCCCGGAGATCTCAACCTACGGATTAGGGGAAAACTCCCGATGATCTGAATTACAATAGGAACCAGGACACTGCTGAAAAGGAAAGGAAAAAAGAGGAAAGAGCGTGACTTCTTGATACTTCCTTTCAATCTGGAGATAACCCTAGGTTATATGTAATTGTATTCTCTTCTGATCATTGTAATGACACACTTGCCCTCACCGCCACAATGTAACAAATCTCTAGTTGAGAGGGTAACTTATGTCATTTGCTCACTGTCACATGGCTGTTTTACCCTTCCTTCCTCACTATGAGCCAGGGCCAACTAATGTAAATTGCCATCCATTCCGATATGCTTCTTCTGTGCAATTACCCAAACGCCCTCCAGCTCCTTAGTATTGAATAACTTGAAGCGGCCCTTAACGTCTTTGCTTCATCAGAATCAAACTCATTTCCCTCTTATTCTACTTCTTTACTTCTGTAACAAAATATGATATGACTCTGCTGGTCTGTAACATGGTCAAGATGACATGGCAATCTATGCGACATGGCAAAATTGATGACATGGAGAGTATGGTGACATGGCAAGGAGTTTTGGCTTGCAAGGCAAGACATCTTGAAGATCTTGGTGGAGTTATTCAAGACCATATTTAGGAGATGTGATTGAAGATTAAATATGGAATGAAGACTAATTGAAGATTTGATTTGAAGAATCCTTGATGAAGATTGATTGAAGTCTATTAAGGGCAAGATTTGAGGACCAAACTTGGGTGAATTGAAGATCAAGTTTGGCAAGTTTCATGAAGACGCACAAGGACGTGAGCCCCTTGCGAGGGGACTGCGTGATGAGGAACTGAGGAGGTAGGCTAGTTGCTGGCAGTCGAGATCGGGAGATTTGGCTGCATCGACTCGGACTAAGCTTGACCGGGAGGTTGATGGGTCTTGAGGTTGTCTACAACGTAACCAGAACTCAGTCAAGTCAGCAGTCAGGGCCATGTTGCAACAACTAATTTCAGAAAGTTTTTAAATTAGTAGCCGCGGAGATTCCAAAAGAGGTATATGCTATATTTGGGACTTTGAGGCGTCTATATAAGCTACCTTGCTCGTAGATTGTAAGGGTGACTCTTGTAGGAGAGTGAGCGAGCACTAAACAATCTAGAGAGGATAGTGATCTTCATTGTTTGAGAGTGTGAGTGTTTGTACTCATGTATTTTTACCTCTTTTAGTGGATTGTTTATCTCCGGGCTTGGCCCCCCAGATGTAGGCGAGTGGACGTCGAACTGAATTACCAATCTTGTGTGTCTCCTTCTTGTTTTGTTTGTGTGAACTTTCTTTGATTGTTTGTGTGAGATCTATGAGTGCTTGTGTATTCCCTAAAACCCACAAACCACACCGGTAGAACTAACAGGAAGCCTAGTCAACAATTGCCAAGGTCGTACATCAACTCCACTTCAAAAGCACTGAATTGCTCCTTTGTATTAAAAATATTGTGATCGTTGCTTTTTGATACTGTATATTTTATTATTGTTTGCAATGGATATAGCATTAGTAAATAAAAAAACAAATAATTTAGTGTTTGGTTTATAAAATTATAGTAAAATATATAGATAGTTATCAAATTATTTGGGTAATTCTATTTAGATCATAAAATTATAAAGAATTCCAGTTGGATTACTAAACTTTAGTATTATTGTTAACTGGATTACTAGTGCTCATGTCATTAACGACATGCTGGCGTGGCGATGCATATCATCAATTTCTCACCATGTCAATACTGCCATATGGTTAATTAAAAAGAAAATCATTTTTCACACTAATACTTCTTTGTGGCTAATGATGCCACGTGGAAAGCCACATCACGTAACAATGCCATGTCAATGCATCGTAAAATGGGTAACTTGTAGCACCAGGTTAGCACGCTGTTAACGGGGTAACTTAATTAAAATTTTTATAATTCTGTAACCCAAATAAAAGTACCCGAATAATTGAGTTACTTACTAAGTATTTTACCCTAAAATTTATTTTACAAAAAAAATCCCTAATGATGAAATCATGATCAGTCGTAGTATTTATTTGAATAGAATGATCTCCAATTCTTTTTAATCACCCTAACCTAGCAAAATCACATGCAAGGTTTCCGTTAAGAAGTAGTTGATGCCTCTTCTTCATCTTCTTCACTCTATTATTGACAAGAAGGTGGACTCATATAAGTTTGACATACTTCTCATACCAATTGGATCAATGAGCAACTATCGAGAAGCCGTCTCCTTCTTTCGTGTGAGAGTTCATTAGGGGTTGCGGAGACTTGCCTGAAAACATAAGTACAAGATTGTCTTCTTCTTTCTGATGCTCACTCTCTCACCCACACACTTGGGTCTTTCTTCGGTGGCTCATCCTAAATCTTCAAAGTAGAGTCTCTTATATGGACATCTCCACGTCCCAAAGATAGCATCTCCCCCTTTTAAAATCTCAGTGAATTCAAATTTGGACACTTTACAAACTTAGATGTTACAACTCCTATTGTAACTAAACTTGCCACGTGACACTTCTGCTGACCTTGACTAAGTCGCAGCTTCAGTTGCAACACAACCTGCAGATGCCTCCAGCCTGCATGGTTGTGTCCAATTTTGAGTTAATGTTGTCGAATCAGCCCAATCTCGACCTATCAGCAATTAGCATGCCTCCTCATGAACTATCAACAATACCCTCTCAAAGTAGCACCATCTCCCTTCCAACACACACGTCCAAAAAGACTCATTGGTAGTTTAAATCTAATTCAAATTTAAATTATGTTTGTGAGAATGTAAAATTAAGTATATTTAAATAACGGTAAAGTCCATAACATTAACATTTGAATTTTATATTAATAATAATAGGTATTTTGGATAATATACATACTTTAAAAATTTATAGTGGAGTTAATACTTTGATGGAAAAATTATATATAAACTAGCACAAAGAGTTCCCGATCCAACATTATCGAGAATACTCAGCCTCTTCGATAGGAGAGAACGAGATAGATTGGAAGAGACTTTGGTTTCTTCAAGTGCAGATTTCAGTCTTTTTGTTTGTTATGTCTAATTTGTTATGCTTTGAGGTAAGTGATCATGTTTCGGTAATTTATTAGTTATTAATTTAATGTGACATATTAGATGTCTTACTCTAATTTTATAATACATTATATTTATATGTTTTGATGTCGTATATCATATTCTGATTATTTCTAACACTGTCCACTATGTATGGCCCACTACATTGCTGTTGTGGGTGTGCTCGTGGTTGCTCATTAATTTGTCAGGCTTGTCTCTTGATTGGAAGTCGTCGTGGGAGCTGAATGCTATGTTCTGAATTAGATGTAGAAATAAAAAATTATTATATGCTCCCTATTATTTTTTTAATTCATTTGGTTTGGTTCATGATATTACGGTGGCAGAGAATATACCAACACATATGACAATTACACTCTTACTTGAGCATTTAATTTATTACTTTAAAATAGCAAGCTACTTTTATTTGTATGATTAAATTCTTTATTTTTTATTATATTTTCACTTTAGATTTTACATCTAAAGGGCCCCAAATAGATTTTAAAATGATAGAATATTAAATATTTTCATTATCCTACAATGATCAAAATGGCAAAAATAAATATTACTCAACCAAGGGTTTAATTATCAAATAATAATAATAAATAAATAAATAAATAAATAAAAATAGTATACTTGTGTTTGTATGCACTTGTTATAACCTAGTTTTTGGCCCATTACTGTAGCATCCCGTTAATATAGCAACCAGCTACTGTAGTGATTGGCTACTGTAGCAGTCTGAGAATTTTTTTTAAAAGCATCAACCCTTTGTGTCCTCCAACTCCATCTCACATTCATGAGTTTCAAACCCTGGCCTATGATTTTTCTCCACCCTTGGCTGTTAATGGTTATAGGTAAGTGAATCTTAGGTTTTCCTTATTATTATTTTTTTAATGCAATTGTTGATCTTAACCCTAGATCTGGTCTCCATCTTTTTCCTCTTTTGGTTTCTTCCTAGATCTTTTGAAGTAAGGAGAAGGAAGAGATTTCAGGTGAGTGGGCTAACTGAATTTTATTGATTTATTTTTGACTCTTGTATATTGTATTTGCTTGATTCGGTGTCGATTTGATATGATTATGTTGAAACTTTGGTTGTGTTGGGATGGGGTATCATAATATGTTTAAATGAGAGATTTCCATGAATTATTTGATGTTTTTATTTGAAGTTCAAAGCTTTGTATATATTTTTGACTCATGATTTTCCTATTTGCCAAAACTCAATTTTGTTCTACATAGTCAACTTGGGAGGGAGGTTTATAATGATTTATTCATGAGAAGTATATGAACCTTATGTACTAGATATGGTGAATGGTTGATTTGGGTTGAGGAACAATGCTTGATGAATGATATAATGCTTTTAAGGGCAATATGTGAGCAATGACCAATTGATTGTTAGAATATGATGATATGAGTTTATGGATTGTTGGAGATGATGCTATGTGTGAGAGTTTTATATTAATGTTAATGGCATGGGTATATATGCTTTTATGAGGTGTGTTTGAATTGTTAATATAGATTAGGTAGATTTGTGAAAGAAGACTTTAGTTTCCCTATATCTACATTTGGAATGGAAAATAGTCCTAGGTTTGTGAAATTGAAAAGTTGGTGAGTTTACTTTGGTGTTATTGCATCTTTGATATTGAAGAGGATTTGTGTATGTAATTGATCATTATTGGTTATGTTGGAACTGATGTATGAATATTTGAATAATGCATGCCAAGTGTTTGACATAATGCTTTGAGAATTAATTATAAGCAATGACCCTATGATTATGAGATGGGTGGTGAAAATGATGTCATTAATGAAGTGAAGGTGTGTGGTTAGAGAAATTTTTATGGTTGTATAAATTTTGGATGAATGTTTAAAATCATACTTTTCAATTGATTGCGAAACCTTTGAAAATGATATCTCATATGCTTGCATGACTTGAGTCAAGAGAGTTGGTTTGAGACTAGATGAATGCATGTATGTTGATATTTGGAAATGACATTGAGTTGGCTGGAAATTGTGACCAAAATTTGGAGGTCATAGAGATAGAATTTGTAGAATATTCAAATTGAAAAGTTACAGTGAATTGTTTAATCTATCTACCTGCCAAATTTCATATTTATTGGGTATATATTCTATGAGATTCGATCCATTCAAGTTGACATGTCATGGAGGTATTACTGTGTAGACCTGCAAAATTTAGAGGCAAAGTCCATACTCACTAAGTGCAATTAGACAAAGTTCTCAGTATAGAAAATATTCCTTATCACCTTAACTTTTAACCTGCAAAATTTCAAGTTTATTAGATTTGTATATTATGAGTTATGATCTATTAAAAAGGGCTTGTACAGGATGATGTTTCTATGCAGAATTTTCAGATTTAAAAGGATTTTTCTCACTCTTGTAAGTTGAATTTGGGAAAGAATTAAACAAGTAAAATGTTCAAGATTGTCCTAAGTTTGTTTCTATAAAATATCTTTGCATTTGATAGTATGTTTTTGGAGTTATGTGTTATGGAATGAGGCATGTTTAGAGGTGTTTTCATACTGAGAAGTGTGAGATATAATATAATAAGCTAAGTGTTTATCTTGCATTACACCTTGGCTTTTATGTGCATTTAGGTTGGCAAGCATGATTGCATGTAATCCAGCTTGATAATGGGAATCTTGAGGTTATTTGTATTTGGAATTATTGTTATTATCAGATTTTACCAATCATGTAATTATGTGTTGGAGGGTGCATTTACTTGTTCTGTTATTTTCCTTTTTTTGCTCAGATTTAATATCGCTTATTTCTTTATTTGGTTATCTAATGGTTTTACTCTTGATTTTTGAGAGTGATTCGGTATGTATTAATGATTTGGTAATTTATTTACTAAATTCTATAATTAATTTCTGTTTATCTACTTTTTCTTAAAGTGGGATTCTGAAATTTTGAATTTCTGTTTATTGGAATATCTGAGAAAATTTTGTGAACATTTAGTATTTCGACTACAAGTTTGTTTGAATGTTTTAGTCTCCAAATAAACTGTACTTAACCCTATCAGTAGGGGTTAAATGCTAACCTTATCAACAAGAATTTCTAAAAAATTGAGACTAGTTTTGTACTGTGTTCGTTCGGTAATAATAACTGGTCATCTGTTATCTATAGTAAATTTGGAGACATTTTGTTTGAAATCATGTCTAGAAGTTTTTTTGTTTCCAAGATTTGTATTTATGGATTTCGTATTTGGTTAATGGTGATATTGAGAAGTGTTTGCAAAGTTGTGCATTGGAAATTTATGTTTATATATTCGTACTTGTGCGTGGTTTCTTGCCTAACTTTACTTGTGGTTTTTATTGATGTTTTGGAAATGTTTGAATAAGCTTCTTCTGTATTTGAAAGTGTTTGAAAGTTTTCCACCTATTTTCACCCCTCACTGAGTAACCGAGTTATTCAGCCTCTCTTCTTCTATCTTTTCAGATACTGGACTCTAAGGTTATTGTGCATAAGTCTAAAGATGTTCAACCAATGCTAAGATGGATCCACTAGAGTTGTCGTTTTCTTGAAATTTTTCTGAAAACTACTCATTCTTTATATTATTGTATAATATAAGTTGTAAAATACTTTTGTAACTTTATTGGTTTGTTTTTATTTTCTCTGAATTAAGTTCTGAGGCCTTACAAACTTATGGGATTCACGCCCTGTGGGTCTGCAACTATTTGTCGATCCGCTCCTCAGATCCAACCGGGCTAGGTTCGGGGCGTGACAACACTCCTATAGGTTAAAGTCAGAAAAGACAAAAGTTGGAGGTCTCTTCCGTGATGGTGAGAAGAAGCATTCAATTCCACAATAGTCTAATAGGATGAAGTGCGACCCATATGTTTAGGTCCCTATACCACTCGCAAGTTAGTTCCCTTTAGAGCTTCCTTAATTTCCTCTAATTAATAGGAGATCCTTTTTACACCCATGATTTTTTGTTTATCTGTGTTAGTTATTTTCATTTCCAGATTTGTTTTTAGTTTTTCATTGTCTATACTTGCTTATTCAGTTTGTACTTATTTTTAATTTTACTTTAACAAATTAATAGTTTATTTAAAAAAAAAAAAAGTTTGAATTCATAGTTGATTTATTAATGTTTATTGTCTTATGTTAATCTAATCAAATATATATATATCCCCAAAATAGTCAAATAATGTTGATAATTTCATAGTTGATTTATTAATGTTTATTGTCTTATGTTAATCTAATCAAATATATATATATCCCCAAAATAGTCAAATAATGTTAATAATTGTGCGGTATATATATTCTTGATTTATGTGAACTTCATCATCTCTTGCAATTTTTTTATTTTAAAATAATGATGCAGGAATCATTATGTTGTTATCGCAATAAAAAGTGACCGGTTTTTCATACTTTGATTTTTTTTTTTTTATAAAATAAACCATTCATATTTGTACCTGAATTAAAGCATAACATTGTATGAAAGACTGCGCTCCCCAGTTTCAAGATGGTGTGGACATTGTGGCAATTCTCCCGCCCGTATACGCCCTTGAGGGTTGGCGCCTGTCGCCCTACCTCAAAATATATATATGTATATATATAACACATAGTTTGTGCCTGTTCTTAATTTTGCTTTAATAAATTTGTGATATATATATATATTTTAAAAAAAATTAAATTCACTGTTGATCTAATGTTGCTTATTGTTTTATGTTAATCTAATCAAGTATATATATATATATATATATAATTTTCCTTACCGAAACAAGACTTGGTCAAGTGTTGATAATTGTGCGTATATTCCTATCTATGTCAATTTCATCATCTCTTGCAAATTTCTTATTTTAAAATAATGATACATAAATCATCATGTTGTTATCACAATTGAAAGTGACAGGTGTTTCGTAGTTCGGTTATTTTTATTTAGGTAAAAGTAAACTATTCATATTTGTACTCCTAATTAAAGCACAACATATATTATTATAAACTCATCAAACCAAAAAAAACTAATGTATAACACATCATTTCGTTTGTACCTATTCTTAACTTATATTGAATTCACTATTGATCTATTAATGTTTAACATTTTATGTAAATCTAATCAAGTGTATATTTATATCCATATAATTCTTCCTATCAAAACAAGACTTAGTCCAGTATTGAAAATTTTTAATCTCCTATCTATGTCAATTTCATCATCTCTTGTAATTTTTTTTTATTTTAAAATAATGATGCATGAATCATCATGATGTTATCACAATAAAAAGTGATAAATCTGTTATACTTCGGTTATTTTTATCTGGTTAAAATAAACTATTCATACTTGTACCTCAAATTAAAACACAACATATATAAGATCAACATATAAGCTCAACAAACAAATAAAAAATTTATAGCACATGGTTTATGTTTATTTTTAATTTTTTTAATAAATTAGTGAGTTATCAATTTTTTTTAACGTTTAAATTCACTATTGATCTATTAATAAACAAATTTTATGTTAATCTCTTCAAGTGTGTGTATATACAATTTTCCTAACCAAAACAAGACTTAGTCCAATATTGATAATTGTGCCGTATATTCATGATCTATGTCAATTTCATCCTCTCGCAATTTTTTATTTTAAAATAATGATGCATGAGTCATAGTGCTTTTGTCACAATAAAAAGTGATAGTTCTTTCATATTTCGGTGTTTTTATTTGGCTAAAAGTAAACAATTCATTCTTTTACCCTGAATTAAAAGCAGAACATTATAAGCTCATCAAAAAAAAAAATATATGAGACAAAGTTTTACATATCTATTCATTCAAAATAATTACATTTTAAATAAAAATTACTTTTTTTGAAAAAAAAATAAAAAAATTACTTATTATTTTTTATAATAACTATTAGAGAATGCAATTATAATATAGTTATTACATTAAAGTCACTTAATTCAAGTGGTTAGTGACACTAACACATGTGCACCCATAAGGTGAGGGTGAGTTCTTTCACACACCTCTTGACAAGCATGTTTGAGACAATAATTCATGTGCGTTAAATATACTAATAGGTGTTTGTTGCCTTTGTCAATACGAATGTCCGCAGATAAAAAAAAAATAATAAGAGAGGGAATAGAGAAGAAAGACACAGAAGGACTATGAGATAATGAAATAAGTGCATGAACAGTGCCTGAAACATTGTACTATGTGTTTGTTGGTTTATATTTTTTTTCTCAACAGGGGGTGGGAGTGTGCAAATAGCTTCGATGGTTGTGATATCTTTGGGTATTATTGTAATGATAATCATATAGTTCTGATGAGAGTACTATATATCCCACTTTGCACTGTACAACTCATAGCACTGTTTATGGTTATTATTCATGAGAAGTGAATGATTTTGTAATTGTTGGATTTGAATCCAATGACTGAACTAGAGACAATTGTAGATGACTGGCTCCCATATATATATATATATATATATATACTTATACGAAATGATTATATCTTATTAGAAGCTTTGTAAATAGGCATGCATATAATATGTTGAAATAAATTTATTGTTATTATTATTTTTAATAATGTAGAAAGCCACAATTTTATTAAAAAAATATAAAAGACAATAGAACCAGATTACCGATTGTGGGTGTGAGAATTTAAAAGTTTCGAGTTCAAGTCCCATTAAATACAATGTGGTAATGGGCTATCGGTTGAGTGATGGTTTATCGCTCAAACCTTGTGTTGCTGGGTGAGGGTCTATGGGTTGCATGATCAATTATCGGTTTACGCACAAGTCCTTGCCTATACTGTAGTTCTCCCATTTGTAAAAGAGAAAAAAAAAACATACAAATGAGGATAAAATACAGAGGAAAATAACTCACACACATAACATATCCATTTGGGATAAAATAAATTTATTTATTATTGTTTAAAAATAAAATATATGAATTATAATTTTATTAAACAATAAAACATAAATTGCAAGAAAACTCCGGCAAAAAAAAGTGAGGTGAGAACTAGCTAGCTTAGCAGCACTCATCGACTCGCAATGTACAGGGAGGTCTATGTGAGGAGCATTTTTCCTCCTCTCTCGGATTGCATGATAAGGGAATTTATGGAGGTTTGCAACTCACTGTAATGCACTTTTCTAATTGCCTATCCCTTTGCTAAGAGTCGCTTTCATCAAAATAAAACAACAACAACAACAACAACAACAACAACAACAAGAAGGGCCTATTCTTCTTTTTCTTCTACTTCAGACCAATCGTAGACTAGTATAAATTTGACATGCTCAAGGTCAAAATACCGAGCATGCATTCACTGAGCAATTACCTTGAGAGAGAGAGAGAGAGAGAGAGAGAGAGAGAGTCCCCTCTGTGTGTGTGTGTGTGTGTGTGTTTTGTGAATAAAGTGGATGAATTACAAATTTATTGAAACAAAAACCGGAACAAACAACCAAGGATCTTACAACAAAAGCAGAAGAACTTGAAACAAAATATAAAATGACAACAATAGAACCAAAAATGTAAACAACGACCAATAAGAAAATGAAAAACCACCAAATAAGCAAAGAGCTGGAGTCAATCACCAGAGGTGATGCACTCTTAAACTGAACCAACACAAGGAAAACAAAACCAAAATAAAGGAACAACTGAGTATGTGAAGTCCTCTGTGTGGAAACAAGGCCCTTATTCTAGCATCTTCATTATGGAGGATTACTCCATCAGCGGTTGTAAAGACAATATGCCGATGTGGTTTGTCGAACTGGTGCTCAGGAAGTTGAGAGAGCATTTAAGATTTTGAAGTGAGTCGCTTGGAAGACACCGATGTGGATCTTGAGCTGCGGATATCCAAGCGAGAAGCATATAAATGATTTTGGAAATAATTGAAGAATGTTAGAGCACATGAGACTTAAAAATTATGTTATTTCTTGCCAGCCATGAATTCCAGAAAATAGATCTCAAAATCATGTCCCATAATTAAGGTCCGTACTCAGACTTCCAAAGAGGGAATCCAAGAAGACCAGATCTCATATAGAGAATGAGGATGGGAATGCGTGGCTAGAATTTGTCTAAAAAAGACAAAATATGCTCAGTGAAACTAAATGTAATAAGAAGATGTTTTGTAGTTTCAGTAGTGTAATGGTAAAGGACACAAGTATTTGTGGTACAATGGATGTTGCAACTTTTTTTAGTTAGATTGTTAAGAGTGAGAATTTTATCCTCCCAGGCTAACGAGCAGAATAAGGTTATCTCAGGTGGATAGCTAGCTTTCCAAAAGTGAGAGTACAAGGGCCTGCTGAGTCCACCATCGATATGAACCTAATAGAAGGACCTCACAGTAAAAGATTTATTGCTCTCGAGAGACCAGGTTTTCACGTCATCCTCGTTTCTTAAGTAGTCTGGGATGGAAGACAAGAAAGGAATGGCCTCCGAAATGAAGGCTGATCGAAATAAGACTTTCGGATTAGGGTAATCTTGTGAAAATTGTCTAATCAAAATTGTCTAAACAAAGGTTGGGTCAAATATCTTTGGGAGCTCTACCTTCAGGCCAATTATCATACCACAAAAAGATAGCAGTACCGTCCCCGATAATATGCGAGGAGTAAGCTCTAAAAGATGGAACAAGTGGAGTGATACCTGCTCAAAAGAAGAATTTTCTCCTATGTGGTTAATGGAACATAGGCTACGGAGTTGAAATGAAAGATTTTATCTCAACAGTAATTTATCTTGAGCTAATATTCCATCACCATTTACCTAGTAGAGCCTTATTATATTCATAAAGGTTAAGAATTCTCCACCCACCCATATAACAAGATCTACAAATCCTGTTATAAGCTACTAGTAGAATGTCTTTAGGTCCTAGTTTAGGCCTTTTCAGATGCGGGGAAAATGCTACAAAAGGGAAAGATCCACCACTGATCGAAATGTTACAAAAGGGAAAATGCTACAAAATGCTAGCAACTCACCACCCTTCAGGTCTACCAAAGCGATACAGAGTTGAGAGGGTTCTCTCCTCACTAGCCTGCAAAACCTGAGAGAAAAGAACAAAGAAAAGGGGCACCAGCCTCCTGCTCTCCAACCAAACAATACTATTCATTTTTTGGCATCCAAACCAAGTATTAAAACCTTGGAAAACCCCTCCAAGCATAAGGAAACTAAAAAATAAACAAAAGTTTTAAGCTAATACACATTTAGGAGATAATTAAAATTAAAGAGAGTGCTATGGAAATAGGAGGGAGATGGATTTCCATGAACGAGTCATTTTGACAGGTCTTCAGTCTAGCAGCCATAACTTTTTGTAGGAGCCTCCAATTAATATAATATTTGTTGGGTTGAAAACTAGGCTTCCTTGGCTTTCGAACTATGGGTTATATGCATCTTTTGTACACCACAGTTGTTACAGATTTCACAAGGAAGTTCACCAAATATAGCGTGTTCCTTAGAAAAATCTTCAATGTCCAAGTGCTAATTAAAACTTGGTCTTTCTTGCTCTACTCTAGCATCATTTTCCAAAGGAAGTCCATTCGAGTTTGGCCTATCCCCTTAATCACCCAGGAGGGTAATTTGAACATCAACATCCAATAGATGATGATTGAGGACAATACAACATTGAGTAGAGTGAGACAACGTACCCCTAAGAGAAAAGTGATTGGCTTTCCAAGATGTGAGTTTGTTGCAGACCATCATAATTAGGTTTAGCCAATCTTGGCACCTTGGCCACCACCTGTAGAGTGGAACCCCGAGGTAGGTAAGTGGGGAGACGATCTCTGGCATAGTTGAGGGTGGCTAGTGCAACTAATCTTGGTTGGAATCCATAATTCATGGAATATAGATAGCTCTTTTGGAAATTGATAGTGAGCCCCAAGGAACCCTCAAATAGATAAAGGATCAATTTGATGAATTGCAAATCCTCCTAGCCCTAGACTGAGAAAACAATCCAATTAATATTTGGTATATTAGATATGACATATACTATCATTACCAAGTGGGACATCTATAAGAAACCTAGAGTGTAACGTATGAGTGAACATTGCGCTAAGGTGTCCGTAGCTTGGGCAAAGAGCAAGGGTGAAAGAGAGTCACTTTGACAGAGGCCATGTTTGAAATGAACATACTAATGTAAAGTCTTGTTAATAAGTATACAGGCTTCGGCAAAGCTAAGAATGCTATAGACCCAAGATATTCATCAGGGTCTGAATCCCTTAGCCGCTAAGAAGGCTAGTAAAAATCCCCTATCCAAAGAATCAAAATTTTTTTTAAAGTCAACTTTAAAATATATATTTTTGAGGGAAGAGCTCATAGAGCTTAATTTATTGATAATAAAAAAAGAAGGTTTACAAAACAACAGGATTACAAACAAACCTAAATAACAACAAGCATGAACTAAACTAAAGCAAAAACAAAAAGCTGTAGAAGACAAGACTAGAAAATGAAACCAAAATCAGAGAAGAGATCCATGAGCCATCTGGGCAGATCGCGACCAGAGAGGAAGAGGCTGAGTGTATGATTGTTGCTGCCAATAGAAGCCAGAGCAGAAGCAGGGCTGTTCCAGCGAGCAGGAATGGCAACAAGCTTGGGATTGCCAGCAAGTTGGAGAAGAAGATTCGCGGTGGAGATGTCCTGATCAGCGCGCCAAGCGACAGGGTTATGATCACACGTCAAGGCTTGAGGTAAATCATAGCTGCAATGAAGTATGCTTCGAACTCCCAGTTGCCCATCCAAAGAAGATTGAATAGCAATACATATAGCTTTGAGACCAGCATGAGAGAGCGAATCCGCAGAGAAAGAGCAGCAACCTGCATAATAAACTCTGTAAGAATGAGAGGAGATAAAGAATCCCAACTTACCAATGTTATTACTGCCAATCCATCTGTGGGCAAAGAAAAGAAATGGGCCGGATGAACTTGAAAAATTGTTGAGGAGTAACTTCCTTCCAACCAGAGATGCATTTTCCTGCATAAAATCCTTGACATGTGCAATGGCTTTAACTGAAATGTTAGTGAAATTGGGAATGGTATTGCTAAATATGGCATCACAACGAGCCTTCCACAGATACCAAATACAAGCTGCAATGACTGAAATAGTGTGAATTGAATAATTATAATCAGTGATCCAGAAACCAGCGGAGATAAGATCAGGGAAAGAGATCATGATACCCAACCTGTGAATCAAAGAGTTCCAGACCATCTAAGCACAACGACATTCAAGAAATAAGTGCTCAGAAGATTCACAATCAATGTGGCAAAAAACACATAATGATCTGGGGCCAATGTTGATGCTGTTGAGGTAATCAGTAGTAGAAACTTTAAAATATATTTTGAGATATGAGAGTTTTCCTTTTTAGAGACTAAAGATCAACTTTAAAAGAATATTCCGAATCCCTTGTTGATATGTCTTCCATGTCTGGTTTTAAACGTCGAAGGTGATAATGAATTGATCCATATATTATAATATACCAGAGATGGTAGACTAATACAATTTTGATGTAGTCAAGGTTGTGCTTGAATCAGATGTGGCCCATGATGGACATGCTTGACATGGACAATAAACCTAATGGCAATGGACTAGTACTCAGTCAACCGTGGTAGCATCAAAGCTCTTGCCAGTTCAAACTCCCCATCATCCTCACCCTTCTCCTATTTAATTATATATTCATTCCACTATCTATCTATATATATATATATATATACAAATAAGCACTTTCAAGCAACAAGAGGAGATTAAGGAAGGAGAAGTTTGAGGTATGTTTCTCTGTTTGCTTGTACATGTGTTGCTGTTCTTCTCCTCTAGTAGTGGTACATCTTCAATGGCCTTGAATGGCACCTTGCCTGGCTGCAAGGACAAGTGCGGCAACTTCACTATCCCCTACCCATTCGGCCTCTCTGACGGCTGCCACCTCCCCGGCTTCAATATCACATGCAACGACACCAACAATAATATTCCACCAAAGCTCTTCGTTGATAACGGCAACATCGAGATTTTTAATATCACAGATGAGGTTATTGTCATCGATTTTGTTGGTGCAGCTAATTATGGTCCTTATGGATGTGATTATCGCACTACCACGGGGTTCGCTCTTAGTTATACTTGGAGCCACCTTGCTGATGATCGATATCCCTACACATTCTCTCAAGACAGAAACATGTTCACTGCCATCGGCTGCAGCATGATGGCCACCTTCTACGATGGCCTGATTCCTAATTCCTCCATCAGTGGCTGTATCTCTGTGTGCCGTGACAAGTCCCGCATCACTGACGGGCAATGCTTTGGAAATGGATGTTGTCAAAGCTCCATTCCCACGGGTCTCAAAGGCATTGATATTAATTTAGGCAGCATATTCTTAAATGGCGTAAGTTATATCACCAATTGTAGCAAAGCTTTCTTGGTGGAAAAGGACACGTTTGTGTTTAATGCTTCATTCATCGATTCCTTCAATGGAACTGGACTTAAGGTTGTGCTAGACTGGGCCATTAGAAATCAGACATGCGATGTGGCCAGAATGTCCACTGATTATGCGTGTAGGGACAACACCTTGTGTGTTAACTCCACCAACGGCCCTGGCTACCGCTGCAGCTGCCTCCCAGGATACCAAGGGAACCCTTACCTTCTTGCTGTTCCTAATGGTTGCCAAGGTTTGATCAGATACTCTTCTTCTTCTTCTTCTTCTTCTTCTTCTTCTTCTTCTAAAAGCGTATATCATGTAGGATACGGTATGAATATAAAAACAACACTAATCAACATTATTATTTTTTCTTTATATATATGTGGGACTCTCATTCAGATATAAACGAGTGTGCTGGTGATCAAACGACCAACAACTGCTCTATGCTCTGTGTAAACACTCCCGGCAGCTACTACTGTTCATGCCCACATGGTTACCAGGGAGACGGTAAAATCAATGGTACAGGATGCTCCAAAAAATCCAAACAACTACAAATTGTTCTCGGTGAGCTAATTCTTTACCCTACGATCTTTTGCACATGCAGATATATACACACACACACAGAGTGAGAGAGAGAAATAAGGATGATTCTACACATGATCACTGATCTGAGCATAAACATTATAGGTTGTGTGTTCGGCTCCTTGGTCTTGCTTATTGTTGGTATTTGGTTATCATACTGGGCAATAAGGAATAGAAGGATGAACAAGCTAAGAGAGATGTTCTTCGAACAAAATGGTGGATTGCTCATGCAACAACTGCTCTCTTCGCACAGCATGGGAACCAAATCCGCACGCATCTTCACCGAAAAAGAACTAGAGCTTGCCACAGACAACTACAATGAAAGCCGAGTCCTTGGCCAAGGAGGCTACGGTATTGTTTACAAAGGAATCCTCACAAGCAACCAAATTGTGGCCATCAAAAAGTCTAAATTCATGGATAACAACAACCAAATCAATCAGATGGACCAGTTCATCAATGAGGTGGTCATTCTATCACAAGTGATCCACAAGAATGTGGTGAAGATCTTGGGTTGTTGCCTTGAGACACCAGTGCCATTACTTGTCTATGAGTATGTCCCCGGTGGAACGCTTTACCATCATATTCACGAAAGAAAGGGCTCACTTTCATGGAGTATTCGTTTGAAAATTGCCACAGAAACTGCTGATGCATTGTCCTATCTTCACTCTGCCACTGAAACACAAATCTTGCACAGAGATGTCAAGTCTGCAAACATTCTTCTTGATGACAACTACATGGCCAAAGTATCAGATTTTGGAGCTTCAAGACTGATACCACAAGATGCAGACAACAAAACAACGATGGTTCAGGGAACTCCCGGGTACTTGGATCCAGAATGTTACTCCTCTGGAATTTTAACAGAGAAGAGTGATGTCTATAGCTTTGGAGTTGTCCTTGCTGAGCTTCTTACAGGAGAAAAGCCCATTTCACATGGAAGAAAACAGGAGGAGAAGAGCCTGGCCATTTACTTCGTTCTAAGCGTGAAGAGAAACTCAATGTTCGATATCTTAGAGCCTAGAGTGAAGACTGAGGCAAAACAAGAGCAATTGCAGGGAATGACTGAGTTGATACAGGGATGCCTTAAGATGAAAGGGGATGAGAGGCCAACAATGAAGGCTGTGGCCTTGGAGCTTGAACGTTTGAAGAGCCAAGATGTGGATAGCCTGCATGAATGGCCAGTACTGAATGAGTGTGGAGTGGATGAGAGTGTGGTCGTTAAAACAAAAAGGTTTGTTAAATGGAAAAGTTTAGAGGATGAAAGCTTGCTCGGAAGATCAATTTCGTCTTGTGCTTCATGTCATGAGACAGGGAATACAAGTGATTTGCTGATGGGTTCTAGTTCAACCATGTTCTTATCTAGTACTAGCAGCACCATGGATACTGAAATCATGCTGGCTGCACTGGGACCACGGAAGAAGTGATTTTTTTTTTATTACATACAGCTAGTTAGCAATTTTGGAGTCTCTCCTATGTTTGATGTTTTGGATTTAGGACCACATGCCCCATGTTCTAAATTAATTAAGTTTTTACTTCTAAAATGAAAAGGGTACTAACCACCTAAGGCGGTTCAGTACCCTTCTCCCATTTGACCTCTGTTCGTGTAACAGTGTTATCCAAATATTGATCATTTATCCGGTGATTCCATACAGTCTGTCAAGCGCACTCTCGATTTTTTGAGCTCCAGATCAGCGGAACTTGCCAGCAACTCGATTCAGCCACATTTTGAGGAGTGAATCTTCTTGGTCTGACTGAGTTGACCTTTGTTGCTTCTTGGTGTACTTCGTCTTCTCAGTTTTAGGTTGGGGATTTTAGTCGGTGCTTGTTAGCGTCTTTTATGTCTCTGTTTTCGTTTTGTTGTTTTTGACTGTTTCTTTATGTTATTTGTTAGTTGTTTGCTGCTTTGTGTTTCTAATAAATTAGTGGTTTATCCACTTTATTCAAAAAAAAAAATTGATCATTTTGTTTTCATTTTCGGTATTTTTTTGAGTAATAATATTAATCCTAATATATTTTGTGTGATTCATCTAAATCGTTGAGAAAATAAAATATAAAAAGTACATAAATCGTAAATTATATTAGAAAAATTGTTATGCATTGCCACAGGAAGAAGTGTGGGAGAACTACTCTAAATCACCAGAACCAGTCTAGTGAGCAGATAATGAGATAAAAAAAAAGTGAGAAAAGATTGATAAACAAACTCCCTTAAAACAATAATATAAGGAAATCATTAATGGATGATAGCATTATTTTTTTATTTTTTTTATTTTTTGAGTAAAGTGGATAAACCACGAATTTATTAAAAGATCAAGAACATCAAAAACAAACAACCAACACAAACAACACAACCAACCGAACAAAAACTACAAACCAGAAAGATGGTAGCATTATCGTGAATGAGTATCAATTCTCTTTAATTTAGTCTACAAGTGTATTGATATTCTCACACGGGAAGGGATTAGAAAAAATCTAGAGTGCGTTGATATTCTAATTAAAGCTTGTGTAACATTTGTAATAAAAAGTGAATAAACCACAATTTTATTAAAAAGGCTTGTGTAACATTTGTAATTAAAGAAAAAATATATTTAAGAATACAATATTTTAAAAAAGTTAGTTGATTTATGATACATTTTTTTAGTTATGTTTAGATGATTTTATGGCCTGGCTGATTAATTGTTAATTAAGAAATTATAGTCACCAATAAATAATTTATTCAAATAACAATTACTAAATAGCCAAGTGGAAATCACCCTGAGTGGTGGGTGAGTGGTATAAGGTCAAATTCCTTCTTATTATACTACTATAGAAATACTGTATAAGTACTATAAAAATACTATATCAATACAGTTTATTCACTATTCATAGGATTCTCTGTGGGAGAAGTCATATTCTTCACCCCTCTAGGGTTGCAAGCCAAGGAGATTTACTATTGTGGGGTTGTGATCATTAAAATATCATCTTGGGTGCATGTGGCAGACCCTAATTATCCCTTGTGTTAGTCTGCCCCACATGGTAAATTTATAAGGGATCATTTAGCAATTGGTGTACCACCGTACTAAACTGTCTATTTGACACCCTTTGTGGGGAAGAGCTTATCGCTTTCATCAAATAAATAAATAAATAAAAATAATTTATTCTAATTCTTTTAAAAAAAAAACCTTATTATCATTAAGGAGGTTTATCCTAATGTTAATCAGAACAAAGCTTTCAATACGGACTCCTTTGATATAAGGGCATCTTCAATGGAGGACCCAAATCTCAAATTTGGTGTTAAATTTGGGTGTGTGGTTTGCTCTAACACACACCCAAATTTGATCCCAAATTTGGGGTTTGGCATAGACCCCAAAATTGAGGTCCCACATAAATATTAATTTTTTAAATAATTATTTTTATTTTTATTTTTATTATTATTGTAATTAAAATTATAAAATTAATAATTCATTAATATAATTAAAAGTACTCATTATATATATACAATATTAATTTATGTGCAAGTAATCACCTATTTAATAATAAAATTATTAATTAAATTTATGAAACATGAATAGTTAAAATTTTATTGAAAATAACCTTAATAAAAGCTAATACTGATACAAAAAACTAATTATATTAAAACTAATATTATGAGTAAAGTCAAATGACAGCATCTTGCTAGCCTGTAGATTATCGAATAATAATAATAATAATAGTAATAATAATAATAATAAGGATGTGGAAAAAATATTTTGCAAATATATTTTTTTGAGGTAAAATTTGGGGTTTGTGGTTAGAGTATAATTTACTGTAGCAGAACCAAATTTGGGATTTGGGTATTAATTTGGAGTTGTTGATCGATTGGAGATGGTCAGGAAAACACCAAATGACAAGTTGTGATGATACTTTTAGTTTTCTTTTAGCAAGCAAATTTACTTATTTATTTGTTTATTTTAAAAAGATAGATAAACTACTTACATTAAATAAAATGGTACAGTGAGTAAACATATAGAAAGACAAAACACCAACATACAAAGAGAAAACATTTACGACAGATCCTTACAGCTTGATCAATATATGAAACAGTATAGAATACCTGGCAAATGCAGGGGTGGAAAAACTTAGTGCAAGGACTAGCATATGTCCTTGGCAAAAACCTCCTTGCCAACGTCACTTGCTCCAGTTGTCACCATACAAAATCCTATAAACTCCAAACTACCTTGTACAATCGCAACAAAATCCTCTAGTTTCGTTCTCTTTCTCTCTAAGACTTTAGTATGTGTTTGGATGAATGTAATGGTTCTCTCAAAAGAGAGCAATTACATACAGTTATAATGGCCATTACCCCCCATCCAAAATGTCATCTGCTCCCAAAAAAAAAACGTTTTTATCTCCTCAAAATATCAAAAATATTGCATGATTTACATAGCTAATTAATGATAATTAAATAAAGTAAATAGTAAAATGAAATGTGTTAATATTAATTAAAATCAATAATGTTATTTAAATTAGTTTATGAATATGATATTTGTTTCATATATAAATATTAATCTTTTTATTTCAAAGGACATAAAAATTTTACTCTATTTTTTCCTCACTTTTTCATTCCCAACAATTTATCTCTCCAACTAAACACAATTTTCATTATTATTCATATCACGTATTTTCATTCACATTATTTTCACTATTCTCAAATCTATTACCCTCATTCTCATTCCTCAAATTAAACACACAGTGGCATCGAACACATTGTTTTGACTGAATGAGATGGTTGTACTAGGAACCCTAGCTATTTTCTCATTCCACATGGATGAAGGCATGTTCCATTACTATGTCTATCATCAAGATATTGTCCCTAAATGATCATGGTGTCCTTGGTACAAAAGTCAGCATTTAATTTATAACTTTAAAATAAATTTATATCTAAATGGCCAAAAATAGATTTTAAGATGATAAAATATTAAAAAATTCTATCATTTTACAATGATCAAAATGCCAAAAAATAAATATTATATATGTTTTTTAAACTAATCAAGTATATTTTCTAGTATCTTCCATGTCCAGTGAATTTTTATTCTTGTTAGGTCTGAAGACTTGGATTAACATTATGTGACAAGCCAAGAAGTGACATGGCAAAGAAACGTGATGTTACAATGATGACTTGGCAGAATTGAGAAGTGACAAGGAAGATAATGTGGCTAAACGCGTGATGAGCTAGAAGATCTTTATGAGGGATTACAATTAGAGACTTTCCTTTCATTAATTCAATTGTAGAATAACTATTTTTGGAAGGAGTATCAAGATAAAGGGATATCACCAAAAAGGGTAAGTTTTATCTTATGTATGATTTTATCTATCTTTGGTAAGATCCAGGATGATAAATCATATCTTTGGTAAACTCCTTTTATGAGAGATTTATTTTAAAGAGAGGAATTATTCTTTATTGAGAGAAGATCATCATGGAGCATAAGATAGCAAGTAGGCTAATTATGGACAGAGCTGTTTAAAGAGACTAATCATTGAAGATTAATTGAAGATTTGAAGACTCAAGCATAGATGATTGAGATCATGCTTGGAAGATATTGAAGACTAAACTTGGATGAGAGGAGATCAAGTGTAGTAACAATATATCCATGATTCAAACGAAGATCATATGGGAAAATCCAAGGGCGGCTCAAGGGTAAAGCTACTCAAGCAATCGCTTTAGGACCCCAAAAATTGAGGGCATCGTCTTAGTTTAAACCAATATGGTTTTAAAAATCTTATCAAGATGATTATAATAATAACTATGTACATAGTCCATAACTAATGAATTTAATTTGAGGCATCATCATTAACTTTATATTTTTAAAAATTTTAAAATCTTATCTTTTGTAATCATAATTTGTGTAATTAATTAATATTTAAATTTTTTTATTTAATATTTCACCAATTTCAAATCTTTCATCAACTGGCTTTTTAAAATAAAAACTAATAAATTAAGTTCTTAATTTTTTTTTACTTTAATGTATAATTACTTCTCTTCTTCTCCCAAGTTCCCCACAAACAAATCTATTTCCAAAAAATATAGCTTCAATGCATAATTAATGCTCTATCTTCTCCCAACCAACTAATCTATTCCAAATAAAATAAAATAAAATAAAATAATAAATAATAATATATATAGGAATGGGTGACTAACGGTCAAATTTTCTAATGTCTATTATAAATCAAGATTCTAATTCTTTATACTATTCATGTTTTTTTTTTTTATCTTTACTAATTGCTATCGAGTTCTTGTTTGCGATTATCATCACTCGCTAACTCACAAGTGACAATCGACAAGGAGTCCCAGATATATATTTTCTCTGAGGCAATTTATCCATATATACTACTCAAGTTAACAAGTTCTATTGTTTTAACATTCTTATGTTATTTTACTTTATATTGTTTTTAAATATGTCGACCCGAAAATATAAATTTGGTTATGCAAAACTCTAGAAAAAGAAAAGAATTAAAACTTTAATACAGTCCCAAAAAGGTGCTATTGATAAATTTTTAACAAGCAATGCAAAATCAGAGTTAGAAAATATAGAAGAAACTAAAAAAATGTTCTTTAAATGAAGTTAATAAACAAGTTAGTAGTGTGGTTGAGTTAAATGATATTAGAATACAGGAGGAAGCTAGTGAAAAATCTAACATAGATCCTTATAAGGACCAACTTGTGAATGAATCTAATGATTGCATTTCTAAGAATATATATGATCCTAGTTAATGAACAAATATTAATGCAAATTTGAGAGATTTATTAGTTGAAAAAAAGGCCGATTAGAGTTACTAATATAGAGTTTCCAAAAGATAAATTATGGAGACATTTTTCTGCAACACATTATATTCAAAATTTGGCAAATGGAGAAAAGCATGAAATACGATGGTTGGTTTATTCCAAAGATTTAAATAAGGTATTTTGTTTTTGTTGCAAGTTGTTAAGCTCTATTTCTTCAAGTACGGGTAAACTAGCCAATGAAGGTATTAGTGATTATAGAAATCTTAGTACTAAGCTTAAAAATCATGAAACAAGCAATCAGCATGCTATTAATATGAGTTCATGGATTGATTTAGAAATGAGGCTATTGAAAAACAAAACAATCGATAAGCATGTCCAAGAACAAATTATTAAAGAGAGGGAACATTGGAAAAATGTATTATTAAGAATTATTGTTGTGATAAAAACTCTTGGTAAAAATAATTTGGCATTTAGGGGAAAATACAAAAATCAATCAAGAAAGTAATTGAAATTTTTTAAGCCTAATTGAAATGATTGCAGAATTTGATCTGGTGATGTAAGAACATATTCGACGAATTAAACATGATAAAATTCATAACCATTATGATGGACATAACATACAAAATGAATTAATAAATTTGTTAGCAAATGAAATTAAAGATAAAATTATTAAAAAAAAATTTAGAAGCAAAATATTTTTCAATTATGCTTGATTGTACTCCAGATACAAGTCATCAGGAGCAAATGTCTTTCATTGTGAGAATTGTGGATGTTTCATCAACTCTAATAAAAATAGAAGAACATTTTTTAGAGTTTTTAGAAGTACATGATACTAGTGGAAAAAGACATTTCCAAATTATTGTGGATGAAATAAAAAATATAGGTCTTGATATTAACAACTTAAGAAGACAAGGGTATGATAACGGATCAAATATGAAAGGAAAACACCAAGGAGTGCAAAAGAGAATTTTAGATATAAATCTTAGGGCATTTTATACACCATGTGGTTGTCATAATCTAAATTTGGTGCTATGTGATATTGCTAATTCTTGCACTAAAGCTATCTCATTTTTTGGAGTAATACAACGTATTTATTCATTGTTTGCTTCTTCTACTAAAGGGTGGAAAATTTTAAAAGATACTATACCCAATTTAACTCTTAAACCATTATCACAAACACGTTGGGAAAGTCATATTGAAAGTGTTAAAGCTATAATGTTTCAAACTCCACAAATAAGAGATGCTTTATTGAAATTAGTAGAAGTTAGTGAGGATCCAAAAACTAAAAGTGAAGCTAATTGTTTAGCAATATATGAGCTTGAAAATTTTGAGTTTTTATTGGGTATGACTATTTGGTATGATATATTGTTTGCTATTAATTCAATTAGCAAAAATTTACAATCAAATGATATGTGTATTGATGTTGCTATAAATCAAATAAAAGGTCTTATCTCTTTTTTTCAAAAATATAAAGAAGAAGGATTTACAAGTGCTATGGTGTCTACTAAAGAAATTGCATTTGAAATGAATATAGAACCTGAATTTTGTGAGAAACGTGTTATAAGAAGAAAAAGACAATTTGATGACAATGATACTTGTGAAACAACAAAGGTCATTGAAGAATCTTTTCGAATTGATTATTTCTTATATATTGTGGACAATGCTATTCTTTCACTTCAAAGTAGATTTGAACAATTCAAATTATATGATGATACTTTTGGCTTTCTATTTAGTGGTAAGAAATTGAAATCATTAGATAATGAGACTTTAAAAAAAAATATTGCATTAACTTTGAATGTTGCTTAAAGCATAATAGCTACTCTGATATCGATGGTTTAGGTTTATTTTTTGAATTGAAAGTATTAAGAGAAATCATGCAAGTAGAAGATAATACTCTAATTGACATACTTAATCAAATAAAAAGGTTTATTCTTTTCCAAATGCATATTTTGCCTATAGAATAATGTTAACGACTCCTATAACTATTGCTTCAGCTGAAAGAAGTTTTTTAAAATTAAAATTAATAAAATCTTATCTAAGATTAACAATGTCTCAAGAAAGATTAAATAAATTGTCTCTATTATCAATTGAAAAACAAATGTTAGAAGAAATTGATTATAAAACCTTAATTAATAACTTTGTATCTCAAAAAGCTAGAAAAATAAATTTTAAATAAATTTTGGGAATGAGAAATTCTTCTTTTATAGAATGTGTTAGTGCAACCGCACTATTTAAATTGGCATGATTTGACACCAAGGCAGATGACGTGGCAACCATGGTGAAAAGGCATAATTGATGACGTGGCAAGCATGGTGACATGGCATGGAGACTTGGAGTGCAAGCAAATATCTTGAAGATCATGGTGGAGATATTTTTTAGTAAGTCTAGACATGTGACCAAATATCTTGAAGATCATGGTGAAGCTATCTTAAAGATCTTGGTGGAGTTATTTTTTTGGCAATGCATTACATTTTGAAGACAAGATCATATCAAGACCATACTTAGAGAGATATGATTGAAGCCCAAATATGGTGGAGCTTAATTAAAGAAAGATCTATTCATGGTGTGAATGAAGATATAATTTGAAGAATCCTTGATGAGGATTGATTGAAGTCTATTGAAGGCAAGATTTGAGGACCAAACTTGGGTGAATTGAAGATCAAGTTTGGAGAATCTTTGAAGACCAAATTTAGGTGAATTGAAGACTAAGTTTGGCAAAGTTTTTGTGAAGACGCACAAGGACATGTGCCCTTGCGGGGGCTAGCGTGATGAGGAGGCGAGGAGGTAGGCTAGTTCGGGCGATCGGGATCGGAGATTTGGCGCATCAACTCGGACTAAGCATGCTGGGAGGTTGATGGGTCTTGAGGTCGTCCATAGCGTAAGCAGAACTCGAGTCAGTCGGTGATCAGGACCGTATTACTAAATTCATGTTACTACAGGGAGTTCTGACATGCTAATTTCAGCGGGTTTTAAATTAGTAGCCGCGGAGATTCTAAAAGAGGTATGTGCTATATTTGGGACGTTGAGGCGTCTATATAAGCTACCTTGCTCGAAGATTATAGGTGTGACTCTTGAGTGACTCTTGGAGAATAGTGTGTGAGCACCAGACAATCTAGAGAGGGTAGTGATCTTCATTGTTGAGTGAGTGAGTGACAAGTGTTTGTACTCATGTATTTTTTTACCTCTTTTAGTGGATTGTTTATCTCCGAGGGCTTGGCCCCCAGAGCGTAGGCGAGTGGGCCTGAGCCCCGGGTTACCAACGTTGTGTATCTCCTTGTGTTTGTTTGTGTGCTTTTTTCTTTATTGGTTTGTGTGAGACTTCTATGAGTGCTTAAGTGTTACTTAATACCCACAAACCACACCGGAGGAACTAACAGAATGACATATTAATCTTATGTTTTGTTATTGGATTTCTCTTAATTATACTTTTATAAAAGCAAAATATGTTTGAACCTCTTAATTGATTATGTTGGAGTTTATTTAAATAGTGTAGATGTCTTTATAGCATGGGATTTAATCTTGACTATTTGGCATACTTTGATGGGTTTCTCTTTGCTTTAAATCTACGTTAGCTACTTGTGTATGGTTTTTGTGGTAGGCTAGATGTAACCTGGGAGACAACAAGACTTTCAACTCATTATTTGATGGACTTCAAAGTGTTACAGACTTTACAAGGGACAACAAACTTGAGACAGGGAAGTTAATTCAATCTACTCAATTTCTTACTTTCTTTACTCGATATTACTAACACATCTTGGCGAGAAAATTTAAATATGATGGGAATTGAATTTGGTTTGTGCTAGTGAATAACTTTAATATTATTATATTTGCAGGAGCATTAGCTGTGGAGTTCTTTTAAACCCTACATGCTAAAATAAAACCTTTGTAATTGCTTGGAAGCTCAAGATGTATTCCCAAAAGGAGTCTTTGATCAACTTGTATTTTGTCAGATTACTTAGTCTCAATAATCTTTATCAACATGAAGAAATGGATGTGCTTTGAAGATACAAAGATAATATCAAGTGAACTAAACAACTTCTGAATTATGTAAAGGAGGGATTTTCTTTTTTAACTAGCTTTATTTTATAAGCATTTTTATTTGTTTTTTTGTTGTTTGTTATGGTGTCTATCATTTTGTTATTGTTTGCTTTGCATTTTGGTTTCTTTAATAATTTTTTTTTCTTATTAATTAATAATGGCTCCATTTTATGCATGGGTTTTAGGCCTTTATAAGCTTTGAGCCACCCCTGGGAAGACCAAACTTGGAAAGAAGATCGGGAGATCTTTGGAAGCCATCTTTGGTGAGATGGTGCTCGCGCCCTTGGTGGGTGCGATCCCTCCGGAGAGGGGTTTGTTGAAATGACGTGACAAAGGAAGCGGTTGCAGGCAGGAGGAGCTCGGGATAAGTCAATTGCTATGAAGCAAACTTAAGGAACCGAGAGGGTTGAAGGTGTCGCAAGTTTCGGTTGCAACTAGGTTGGAACTCAGTCATGTTCAGCAAGGTGGGCAGTGTTACAATTGGGTGTTGTAACATCTAACTTTGGAAGATGTCCAAGTTAGAAAGCTGCGGAGAAATCTAAAAGAGGAGGATTTATTGATACGTAGGTGCGTCTATATAAGATACCATGCATGAAGATTTAGGATGTGTCACGTGTGAGAGACCCTTTGGTGAGGGTTTGAGGAGAGTGGGCATCAGACAATCTTAAGAGGGTGTTGTTTGTATTGAGTGAGTGTGAGAGTGTTGTTTGTATTGAGTGAGTGAGAGAGTGTGTACTCTTCATTCTTAACCTTTTTTAGTGGATTGTTTCCCCGATCTCTGCCCCCATATATAGTTAAGGGTGTGTGGAACTGGGTGACCATATTGTGTGTCTCTTTCTTGCATGCTTGTTATGTGTGTAGTTTTCATTACTAATGAGTTGAGCGAAAAAATTTTACACACGCCTATCCCTCCAAAATTAACAATTCTAGTTTTTTTTTTCACTTATCCAAATTTATTAAAAATATTAATTATTGAAAATTATTCAAAATATATACATAATATTAATCTTAGATAATAGTAAAATCCTTCACAATCCGTCATTTTGTTTTGATTGATAGTTTGTTTTTAAATAGGTTCCACATCAACTTTTTTCTCTCAGTATCATTTTTCTTTAACTTTTAAAAAAAACATTGCTTTTAAAAAGTGAGATAGATTGATTTATTGAATATATTTGTTTTTATTGATAGTTTTTTTTTAAATGGGTTCCACACCAACTTTTTCTCTCTAGTATCATTTTTCTTTAACTTTTTAAAAAAACATTGCTTTTAAAAGGTGGGATAGATTGATTTATTGTTTAATTGTCTATATGTATAAATATATATATATATATATATATATATATATATATATATATATAATTTATATATATACACTTTTATTTTGTTTATTTTTATTATTATTTATTTTTTTATTTTTATTTTTATTTTTTCTCTTTCTGTATGGGGTGTTTGGTTTTTTTATTTATATACATATGTACGTGTGTATATATATACATACTACCTAAATTCCAATTATTTGCTTGATTTTTATTGACCTGTATTTTTTTAATTATTTATTTTTGAGTTCACTGGATCACAACACCACTCACTTTCCTTTGCTCTCAATACCAATATAATATTAATATCAAAATACATTATATTATATTATATTACATTATATTATATGCTTACTAATAATAATTTTTTTATTTGTTTTTTTAAACACACTGTTCATACTTACCTTGAACTAAAAACACATAATGAAAAGATAAATAATAATAATAATAATAATAATAATAATAATAATAATAATAATAATAATAAAAGGTTTAACTACAACTCATTCAACATAATTTCATTTTAAATAAAAAGTTGCGTATTATTTTTTAACAATAACTATTTATATTGGATTCAGAATGCAATTATAAATATTCCTAATTACAAATGATTATATCTTATATTCTAAGCGTTGCAAACATGCGTTATTGTTGTTTAGAAATAGAATCTATAAATTATAATTTTATTTAAACCACAAAATATTAATATCAATAAAACAAGATTTATCCACTTTAATCCAAATAATAATAGTACTAATGATAATCCATATATACTGAGGCAATTTTTGAGGCAGACCATCTGAGACAGATAGAGAGGGCTCCACTGCTGATGCATCTTCCACTTCGGGTAATCCATATACATAGAGATGGGGGAACCAGTCTACCAGAAGATCCAGAACAACTTTTACTTACATATTAAAGTGCTTCTCCTTCAATCAGATGTGGCTCATGACATGATTCAGGTCACACCAGACCTAACAAGCAATTCATTATTCTTTGAAAGTTGGTAGCCTCAAAGCTCTAATTGATCCACACTCACCATCAGCCTCACCTTTCTCCTCATTAGTCAGGGTCGATGGCTTTAGTTATGATAATTTTTTTAAAAACTATTTTTATTAAATAATGAATTACATAGTAAAAATAAAAAATTTAAATTATTATTAATAATTACAATAAAATAAAATATTTATCCAAAAAGTCTAGAGATTTGAGATTTTTTTAAAATCTTTTTGTTTAATTACTTGCAATGCATCAAAAACACTCACAAATAGGATAATAATATAAAATATAAAATATAAAATATATTTAAGAAAAAAACAATGAATTGCGGAGACCTAAATAATTGTAGGATTTATTATAAAACCAAATTTATAGCTATTTGTGAGTTTTTTAAATTATAATTATTATATGTATAATATAATAATAAATAAAAAATTTAAATATAATTATTCTGAAAAATATATGAATTCTGGGCCCTAAAAAATTATAGAATCTATTATAAGGCCAAATTTATTACATAGTAATATTATTATAAATTAAATGTTATAGTTTACTAAACATGGAATTTTCAAAATTATAATTATGTTATTGAATATTAATATATCATAAATTAAGTTTTATAGTTTAAAAAAAAATTTAAAATTTTTAAAAATTATAATTATGCTGATAAAATAATAAATAAAAAAATCTTAAATATAATTTTGAAAAAATAAATATATAGGGCCATATAAAATTGTGGGGTTCAAGCATATACCTCATTGCTTATGCCGAGGGCCGGTCCTGCCATTAATATACAAAATCTTAATAGTATTCATTCTACTACATATAAAACACAAACAACCCTAATTACTTTCCTTTGCACAACAGCAGATAGGAGAAGTTTCAGATATGCTTATCTGTTTGCTGGTCCATTTGTTATTAGTGTTCATGTTCTCTAGTTGTGGTACATGTTCAATGGACTTGATCAGTGGCACCTTGCCTGGCTGCCAGGACAAGTGTGGCAACGTCAACATTCCCTACCCATTCGGTCTCTCAGATAGCTGCCAACTCCCCGGCTTCCATATCACATGCAACCACACCTACAATCCACCAAAGCCATTCATCAGCACGAGCACGGGCAACATCGAGATTTTCAATATCATGGATGGAACGCTCACCGTCGACTTGCTGGTTGCTGCTGGAGACGACTGTGAATCCAGCAACACTTCTGACGGTGTTTTGACTCTACTTGATGGTGATCAACTGCCCTACTCCTTATCTCAAACAAGAAATATGTTCACTGTCATCGGCTGCAACACGATCGCCTACCTCTACGACTACAATGGTACGAGCATCAGCGGCTGTGCTTCTGACTGCAATAACTTGCTCAACACCAACAACGTCGACGGTACGTGTTCCGGCCACAATGGCTGCTGTCAAATTCACATCACCAATTCTTTCAAAAGTTGTGATGTTATGGTAAGCAAGAACAACGAAACGCTCAATCAAACTATTATCAATTGTAGCAAAGCTTTCCTGGTGGCTAAGGACCACTTTAAGTATAATGCTTCATACATCAAGTCCTTCAATCAAACTAAAGTTCCGGTTGTGCTAGACTGGGCCATTGGAAATCGGACATGCGACGTGGCCGAAAGCTCCAATGATTATGCATGCAGGGACAACACCCGGTGTGTTAACTCCACCGACGGCCTTGGTTACCGCTGTAGCTGCCTCGAAGGAAACCAAGGAAATCCTTACCTTCCTGGTGGTTGTCAAGGTATAATTAATAATTAATATTTGTTCTCCCATTTCTTTTTATGTAATTCTTTAATTTTCCAATTGCGCTCACTTCATCAAAGAACAATATAGGGTGATTAAAAAAAGGAAAAAAAAAATAGTATTAAATATCAGAAATATATCATTGAGAAAAACAACATAATTGACATTATTTATTAATTCTTTTATATGTATGGCGGTTAATTTCTCATTCAGATATAGACGAGTGTGCCGGTCCAAAGACCCACAACTGCTCTATGATCTGTGAAAACACACCTGGTAGCTACAACTGCTTATGTCCACGTGGTTACGATGGAGATGGTAAGAAAAATGGTACAGGATGCACCAAAAGTTCCAAACTAGTACAAATTGTTCTCGGTGAGCTAATTCATCTTTATCCTCTCTCCTCTCTTTTGTAAACACAATATAGCGCCCACACCCATATATTTATATAAAGATCTTTGATATGATGTTTAGTTTACACATATCACTCTAAACATGCATAAACATGCATTATAGGTTGTGCGCTGGGTTCCTTGTTCGTTCTTACGGTTGGTATTTGGTTATCATACTGGGCAATAAAGAATAGAAGGATGAACAAAGCTAAGAGAGAAGTTTTTCGAACAAAATGGTGGATTGCTCATCCACCAACTGCTCTCCTCACACAACATAGGAACTAAATCCGCACGCATCTTCACCGAAAACGAACTAGAGCTTGCCACAAACAACTACAATGAAAGCAGAGTTCTAGGCCAAGGAGGCTTCGGTATTGTCTACAAAGGAATTCTCACAGACAACCAAATTGTGGCCATCAAAAAGTCTAAATTCATGCACAACAACAACAATAATAATAATAATCAAATTAATCAGACGACCCAGTTCATAAATGAGGTGTTCATCCTGTCACAAGTGATCCACAAGAATGTGGTGAAGATGTTGGGTTGTTGCTTTGAGACACCGGTGCCATTACTTGTCTATGAGTATGTCTCTGGTGGAACGCTTTACCATCATATCCACGAAAGAAGGGGTTCACTTTCATGGAGTGTTCGTTTGAAAATCGCCACAGAAACTGCTCATGCATTGTCCTACCTTCACTCTGCCACGGAAACACCAATCTTGCACAGAGATGTCAAGTCTGCAAATATTCTTCTTGATGACAACTGCATGGCCAAAGTATCAGACTTTGGAGCTTCCAGACTGATGCCAAATGATACAGATTACATAACAACTAGGGTTCAGGGAACTCTTGGGTATTTGGATCCAGAGTATTTCCACACTGGAATGCTGACAGAGAAGAGCGATGTCTATAGCTTCGGAGTACTCCTTGTTGAGCTTCTGACAGGGGAAGAATCAATGTCATATAAGAGAATAGAGGAGGAGATGAACTTGGGTATGTATTTTCTTAGGAGGATTACAACAGGCTCAATGTTTGATATCTTGGAACCAAGAGTGAAGATTGAGGCAAAACAAGAGCAATTGCGAGGAATGGCTGAGTTAATAAAGGGATGCCTTAATATCAAAGGGGATGAGAGGCCAACAATGATGACTGTGGCCTTGGAGCTTGAGCGGTTAAAGAACCAAGATGAGGATATCCTACATCCGCATGAATGGTCATTGAATGAGCATGGAGTACTGGATGACACAGTGGTTGTAAACACAAAAATACTTTCTAATTGGAGTAGGTCTGAGGATGAAAGCTTGCTCGTAGGATCAATTTCGACAGATGCTTCATGTCATGAGACAGGGAATACAAGTGATCAGCTGGTGAGTTCAGTTGGGGTTTGATTAAAGCTGCACACATTAAATATCCAAATAAGTTTAGGAGTTGTGTCAATAATAAAACATGTTATTATGTCAAGAATGAGTCTTTTGTATTGGTCAACATAATAGATATGGTTTGTTGTATGTTGACCTAGTTTT